>NC_034191.2:3043579-3049629 GCF_002021735.2 Oncorhynchus kisutch
ACTGGACAGAATAGGTTTACCTCTGAGACTGGGACAGAATAGGTTTACCCTCTGAGACTGGGACAGAATAGGTATACCCTCTGAGACTGGGACAGAATAGGTTTACCCTCTGAGACTGGGGTAGAATAGGTTTACCCTCTGAGACTGGGACAGAATAGGTTTACCCTCTGAGACTGGGACAGAATAGGTTTACCCTCTGAGACTGGGACAGAATAGGTTTACCCTCTGAGACTGGGACAGAATAGGTTTACCCTCTGAGACTGGGACAGAATAGGTTTACCCTCTGAGACTGGGACAGAATAGGTTTACCCTCTGAGACTGGGACAGAATAGGTTTACCCTCTGAGACTGGGACAGAATATGTGAAATGGAGAATGGTGGTAAACAGAGAAGAGGGATAGAGAGGAGGGAGGAAGAGCGAGATGAGGGAGGAAGAGCGAGAGGAGGGAGGAAGGGCAAGAGGAGAGAGGAAGAGTGAGATGAGGGAGGAAGAGTGAGATTGAGGAAGGGCGAAGATGAGGGAGAAAGAGTGAGATGAGGAAGGGCGAGATGAGGGAGGAAGAGTGAGATGGAGGAAGGGCGAGATGAGGGAGGAAGAGTGAGATGGAGGAAGGGCGAGATGAGGGAGGAAGAGTGAGATGGAGGAAGGGCGAGATGAGGGTGGATGAGCGAGGTGGAGGAAGGGCGAGATGAGGAAGAAGAGCGAGACGAGGGAGGAAGGGCGAGATGAGGGAGGAAGAGCGAGATGAGGGAGGAAGAGTGAGATGAGGGTGGATGAGCGAGGTGGAGGAAGGGCGAGATGAGGGAAGAAGAGCGAGGTGGAGGAAGGGCGAGATGAGGGAAGAAGAGCGAGACGAGGGAGGAAGGGCGAGATGAGGGAGGAAGAGCGAGATGAGGGAGGAAGGGCGAGATGAGGGAGAAAGAGCGAGATGAGGGAGGAAGAGCGAGATGAGGGAGGAAGAGCGAGATGAGGGAGGAAGGGCGAGATGAGGGTGGATGAGCGAGGTGGAGGAAGGGCGAGATGAGGGAAGAAGAGCGAGACGAGGGAGGAAGGGCGAGATGAGGGAGGAAGAGCGAGATGAGGGAGGAAGAGTGAGATGAGGGTGGATGAGCGAGGTGGAGGAAGGGCGAGATGAGGGAAGAAGAGCGAGGTGGAGGAAGGGCGAGATGAGGGAAGAAGAGCGAGACGAGGGAGGAAGGGCGAGATGAGGGAGGAAGAGCGAGATGAGGGAGGAAGAGAGAGATGAGGGAGGAAGAGCGAGATGGAGGAAGGGCGAGATGAGGGAGAAAGAGCGAGATGAGGGAGGAAGAGCGAGATGAGGGAGGAAGAGTGAGATGGAGGAAGGGCGAGATGAGGGAGGAAGAGTGAGATGGAGGAAGAGCGAGATGAGGGAGGAAGAGTGAGATGGAGGAAGAGCGAGATGAGGGAGGAAGAGTGAGATGGATGAAGGGCGAGATGAGGGAGGAAGAGTGAGATGGAGGAAGAGCGAGATGAGGGAGGAAGAGTGAGATGGAGGAAGAGCGAGATAAGGGAGGAAGAGTGAGATGGAGGAAGAGCGAGATAAGGGAGGAAGAGTGAGATGGAGGAAGGGTGAGATGAGGGAGGAAGAGCGAGAGGAGGGAGGAAGAGTGAGATGAAGGAAGGGCGAGATGAAGGAGGAAGAGTGAGATGGAGGAAGGGCGAGATGAAGGAGGAAGAGCGAGATAAGGGAGGAAGGGTGAGATGGAGGGAGAGTGAGATGGAGGAAGGGCGAGATGAGGGAGGAAGAGTAAGATGGAGGAAGAATAGATAGAGGAAGAGCGAGATGAGGGAGGAAGAGCGAGATGGAGGAAGGGCGAGATGAGGGAGGAAGAGCGAGATGAGGGAGGAAGAGTGAGATGAGGGAGGAAGAGCGAGATGGAGGAAGGGCGAGATGAGGGAGAAAGAGCGAGATGGAGGAAGGTAGAGATTAGGGAGGAAGAGCGAGATGAGGGAGGAAGAGCGAGATGGAGGAGGAGCGATATGGAGGAAGGTAGAGATTAGGGAGGAAGGGCGAGATGGAGGAAGAAATTGAGGAGAATAAATAAAGAAGTGAGAATGAAGAGAGAAAGGGAATATTTATTTATTTAATGAAGAAGGAAGAGGGGGAAATTAAAGGAATGAAGAGAAAGGGAATATTTATTTATTTAATGAAGAAGGAAGAGGGGGAAATTAAAGGAATGAAGAGAAAGGGAATATTTATTTATTTAATGAAGAAGGAAGAGGGGGAAATTAAAGGAATGAAGAGAGAAAGGGAATATTTATTTATTTAATGAAGAAGGAAGTAAGAGAGAAAGAAAGAGACGAAGAGGTAAGAGAGTCAAAAGGCTCATACTAAGAAACAACCATAAATCTCGGTGGATAATTACCATACTAATAATCTCAGACTCCATAATAAAGAAACTAAATTAGACAGTCAGAGTAGAAACAGAACCGAGACCACGAGGGTACACACACACACACACACACACACACACACACACACACACACACACACACACACACACACACACACACACACACACACACACACACCACGCACGCACGCACGCACGCACGCACGCACGCACGCACGCACGCACGCACGCACGCACACACACACACACACACACACACACACACACACACACACACACTCACACACACACACACGCACACACACACACACACAGGCGATTGGAAGGAGCCTCTTCTCATGCATTGCAGGCCACCTTGAGTGACGTTAGTAATTAAGAAGGGCTTTTAATTACAATGGGGGAGCAACTGTGGTGGGATGGGGAGGGTGTGTGGTGGTGGGGAGGGTGTGTGGTGGACTGGAGAGGGTGTGTGGTGGGATGGGGAGGGGTGTGTGGTGGACTGGGGAGGGGTGTGTGTTGTGGGATGGGAGGGTGTGTGGTGGTGGGGAGGGTGTGTGGTGGACTGGGGAGGGTGTGTGGTGGGCTGGGGAGGGTGTGTGGTGGTGGGGAGGGAGGGGAGGGTGTGTGGTGGGTTGGGGAGGGTGTGTGGTGGGCTGGGGAGGGTGTGTGGGTGGTGGGGAGGGGAGGGGAGGGTGTGTGGTGGGGTTGGGGAGGGTGTGTGGTGGTGGGGAGGTGTGTGGTGGGCTTGGGGAGGGTGTGTGGTGGGATGGGGAAGGTGTGTGTTGTGGGAATGGCGAGGGTGTGTGTTATGGGCTGGGGGAGGGTGTGTGGTGGGATAGGGAGGGTGTGTGTGGTGGGATAGGAGGGTGTGTGGTGGGATGGGATGGGATGGGGAGGGTGTGGGCTTGGATGGGGAGGGTGTGTGGTGGGCTGGGGAGGTGTGTGTTGTGGGATGGCGAGGGTGTGTGTTATGGGCTGGGGAAGGTGTGTGGTGGGATGGGGAGGGTGTGTGGTGGACTGGGGAGGGTGTGTTGTGGGATGGGGAGGGTGTGTTGTGGGATGGGGAAGGGTGTGTGGTGGGATGGGGAGGTGTGGTGTTGGGGATGGGGAGGGTGTGTGGTGGGATGGGAGGGTGTGTGGTGGGCTGGGGAGGGTGTGTGGTGGGATGGGATGGGAATGGGGAGGGTGTGGGCTTGGATGGGAAGGGTGTGTGGTGGGCTGGGGAAAGGTGTGTGTTGTGGGATGGCGAGGGTGTGTGTTATGGGCTGGGGAGGGTGTGTGGTGGGATAGGGAGGGTGTGTGTGGTGGGATGGGGAGGGTGTGTGGTGGGCTGGGGAGGGGAGGGTGTGTGTGGTGGCTGGGGAGGGTGTGTTGTGGGAATGGGAGGGTGTGTTGTGGGAATGGGAGGGTGTGTGGTGGGATGTGGAGGGTGTGTGGTGGACTGGGGAGGGTGTGTTGTGGGATGGGGAGGGTGTGGTGGGTGGGATGGGGAGGGTGTGTGGTGGGATGGGGAGGGGAGGGTGTGTGGTGGGCTGGGGAGGGTGTGTGGTGGGCTGGGGAGGGTGTGTGGTGGGATGGGGAGGGTGTGTGGTGGGCTGGGGAGGGTGTGTGTGGTGGGATGGGGAGGGTGTGTGTGGTGGGCTGGGGAGGGGAGTGTGTGTGGTGGTGGGATGGGGAGGGTTGTGTGGTGGGCTGGGGGAGGGGGAGGGTGTGTGGGCATGGATGGGAGGGTGTGTGGGTGGGTCTGGGATGGGGAGGGTGTGTGGTGGGCTGGGGAGTGTGTGTTGTGGGAATGGAGGGTTGTGTGGTGGGAATGGGGAAGGTGGTGTGGTGGGATGGGGAGGGTGTGTGGTGGACTGGGGAGGGTGTGTTGTGGGATGGGGAGGGTGTGTTGTGGGATGGGGAGGGTGTGTTGTGGGATGGGAAGGGTGTGTGGTGGGATGGGGAGGGTGTGTGGTGGGAATGGGAGGGTGTGTGGTGGGATGGGATGGGATGGGGAGGGTGTGGGCTTGGATGGGGAGGGTGTGTGGGTGGGCTGGGGAAGGTGTGTGTTGTGGGATGGCGAGGGTGGTGTGTTATGGGCTGGGGAGGGTGTGTGGTGGGATAGGGAGGGTGTGTGTGGTGGGATAGGGAGGGTGTGTGGTGGGCTGGGGAGGGGAGGGTGTGTGTGGTGGGCTGGGGGGGTGTGTTGTGGGAATGGGAGGGTGTGTTGTGGGAATGGGAGGGTGTGTGGTGGGATGTGGAGGGTGTGTGGTGGACTGGGGAGGATGTGTTGTGGGATGGGGAGGGTGTGTGGTGGGATGGGGAGGGTGTGTGGTGGGAATGGGAGGGTGTGTGGTGGGATGGGATGGGGAGGGGAGGGTGTGGGCTTGGATGGGGAGGGTGTGTGGTGGGCTGGGGAGGTTGTGTGTTATGGCTGGGGAGGGGTGTGTGGTGGGATAGGGAGGGTGTGTGTGGTGGAATGGAGAGGGTGTGTGGTGGGATGGGGAGGGTGTGTGGTGGGATGGGGAGGGTGTGTGGTGGGATGGGGGAGGGTGTGTGGTGGGAATGGGAGGGTGTGTGGTGGGATGGGGAGGGTGTGTGGTGGGATGGGGAGGGTGTGTGGTGGGAATGGGAGGGTGTGTGGTGGAGGATGGGATGGGGGAGGGTGTGGGCTTGGATGGGGAGGGTGTGTGGTGGGCTGGGGAGGGTGTGTGTTGTGGGATGGGGAGGGTGTGTTTTGTGGGCTGGGGAGGGTGTGTGTTATGGCTGGGGAGGGTGTGTGGTGGGATAGGGAGGGTGGTGTGTGGTGGAATAGGGAGGGTGTGTGTTGGAATGGGGAGGGTGTGTGGGTGGAATGGGGAGGGTGTGTTGTGGGATGGGGAGGGGAGGGTGTGGGCTTGAATGGGGGAGGGTGTGTGGTGTGATGGGGAGGGTGTGTGGTGGAATGGGGAGGGTGTGTGTGGTGGGAATGGGGAGGGTGTGTGGTGGGCTGGGGAGGGTGTGTGGTGGGCTGGGGAGGGTGTGGGGTGGGCTGGGAGGGTGTGGGATGGATTGGGAGGGGAGGGTGTGTGTGGTGGGATGGGGAGGGTGTGTGGGGGGCTGGGAGGGTGTGTGTGGTGGGCTGGGAGGGTGTGGGCTGGGATGGGGAGCGGTCGTGTGGTGGATGGGGAGAGTGGGTGTGGTGGGCTGGGGAGGGTGTGGGCTGGGATGGGGAGGGTGTGTGGTGGGCTGGGGAGGGTGTGTGTGGTGGGATGGGGAGGGTGTGTGGTGGGCTGGGGAGGGAGTGTGTGTGGGCATGGATGGGGAGGGTGTGTGGTGGGGCTGGGGAGGGAGTGTGTGTGGGCATGGATGGGGAGGGTGTGTGGTGGGCTGGGATGGGGAGGGTGTGTGGTGGGCTGGGGAGTGTGTGTTGTGGGAATGGGAGGGTGTGTGGTGGGAATGGGAAGGTGTGTGGTGGGATGGGGAGGGTGTGTGGTGGACTGGGGGATGGTGTGTGGGATGGGGAGGTGTGTTGTGGGATGGGGGGTGTGTTGTGGGATGGGGAGGGTGTGTTGTGGGATGGGAAGGGTGTGTTGGTGGGATGGGGAGGGTGTTAAGTTGGGATGGGGAGGGGTAACGTGTGTGTGGGGATTGGGAGATGGGGTGGTTGTGTGGTGGGAATGGGAGGGGGTGTGGTGGGATGGGATGGGATGG
>NC_034191.2:3049729-3177229 GCF_002021735.2 Oncorhynchus kisutch
GTGGTGGACTGGGGATGGTGTGTGGTGGGATGAGGAGGGTGTGTGGTGGGCTGGGGAGGGGAGGGTGTGGTTGTGGGATGAGGAGGGTGTGTGGTGGTGGGGAGGGTGTGTGGTGGGATGAGGAGGGTGTTGTGGTGGGATGAGGAGGGTGTGTGGTGGGATGAGGAGGGTGTGTGGTGGGATGAGGAGGGTGTGTGGTGGGATGAGGAGGGTGTGTGGTGGGATGAGGAGGGTGTGTGGTGGGATGAGAGGGTGTGTGGTGGGATGGGGAGGGTGTGTGTGGTGGGATGAGGAGGGTGTGTGGTGGGATGGGGAGGGTGTGTGGTGGGATGGGGAGGGTGTGTGGTGGGATGGGGAGGGGAGGGAGGGTGTGTGGTGGGATGAGGAGGGTGTGTGGTGGGATGGGGAGGGTGTGTGGTGGGATGGGGAGGGGAGGGGAGGGTGTGTGGTGGGATTGGGGAGGTGTGTGGTGGGATGGGGAGGGTGTGTGGTGGATGGGGAGGGGAGGGGGAGGGTGTGTGGTGGGATGGGGAGGGTGTGTGGTGGGATGGGAGGTGAGGGTGTGTGGTGGGATGGGGAGGGTGTGTGGTGGGATGGGGAGGGGAGGGGAGGGTGTGTGGTGGGATGGGGAGGGTGTCTGGTGGGATGGGGAGGGTGTGTGGTGGGATGGGGAGGGAGGGTGTGTGGTGGGGATGAGGAGGGTGGTGTGGTGGGATGAGGAGGGGTGTGTGGTGGGATGGGGAGGGGAGGGTGTGTGGTGGGATGGGGAGGGTGTGTGGTGGGATGGGGAGGGGAGGGTGTGTGGTGGCTGTGGCTCGAGTGTTTGTTTGTCTCTAACCAGTGTGATTGTTAGTTGTTAGTTGTTATTGCAGAGACACCCTTCCCCACATCCATGTTTTATTAAATAACTAACTAGCAATGGGAGCAAAGCAACACTCACTACGTGTCCCAAATCGAACCCTACATAGTGCTCTACTTCTGACCAGAGCCCTTTGGACCAGGTACAAAGCTGTGACCTACAACGGGAATTGGGGCGTAAGAGGAGGATAACAAACTACCTCTCAGCAATGAGTCACCCACGTTTGGGTAGGTAGAGATTAGATAGACAGGCTAACTACCTCTCAGCAATGAGTCACCCACGTTTGGGTAGGTAGAGATTAGATAGACAGGCTAACTACCTCTCAGCAATGAGTCACTTACGTTTGGGTAGGTAGAGATTAGATAGACAGGCTAACTACCTCTCAGCAATGAGTCACTTACGTTTGGGTAGGTAGAGATTAGATAGACAGGCTAACTACCTCTCAGCAATGAGTCACCCACGTTTGGGTAGGTAGAGATTAGATAGACAGGCTAACTACCTCTCAGCAATGAGTCACCCACGTTTGGGTAGGTAGAGATTAGATAGACAGGCTAACTACCTCTCAGCAATGAGTCACCCACGTTTGGGTAGGTAGAGATTAGATAGACAGGCTAACTACCTCTCAGCAATGAGTCACCCACGTTTGGGTAGGTAGAGATTAGATAGACAGGCTAACTACCTCTCAGCAATGAGTCACCCACGTTTGGGTAGGTAGAGATTAGATAGACAGGCTAACTACCTCTCAGCAATGAGTCACCCACGTTTGGGTAGGTAGAGATTAGATAGACAGGCTAACTACCTCTCAGCAATGAGTCACCCACGTTTGGGTAGGTAGAGATTAGATAGACAGGCTAACTACCTCTCAGCAATGAGTCACCCACGTTTGGGTAGGTAGAGATTAGATAGACAGGCTAACTACCTCTCAGCAATGAGTCACTTACGTTTGGGTAGGTTGAGATTAGATAGACAGGCTAACTACCTCTCAGCAATGAGTCACTTACGTTTGGGTAGGTTGAGATTAGATAGACAGGCTAACTACCTCTCAGCAATGAGTCACCCACGTTTGGGTAGGTAGAGATTAGATAGACAGGCTAACTACCTCTCAGCAATGAGTCACCCACGTTTGGGTAGGTAGAGATTAGATAGACAGGCTAACTACCTCTCAGCAATGAGTCACCCACGTTTGGGTAGGTAGAGATTAGATAGACAGGCTAACTACCTCTCAGAAATGAGTCACTTACGTTTGGGTAGGTTGAGATTAGATAGACAGGCTAACTACCTCTCATCAATGAGTCACCCACGTTTGGGTAGGTAGAGATTAGATAGACAGGCTAACTACCTCTCAGCAATGAGTCACTTACGTTTGGGTAGGTGGAGATTAGATAGACAGGCTAACTACCTCTCAGAAATGAGTCACTTACGTTTGGGTAGGTTGAGATTAGATAGACAGGCTAACTACCTCTCAGCAATGAGTCACCCACGTTTGGGTAGGTAGAGATTAGATAGACAGGCTAACTACCTCTCAGCAATGAGTCACCCACGTTTGGGTAGGTAGAGATTAGATAGACAGGCTAACTACCTCTCAGCAATGAGTCACTTATGTTTGGGTAGGTAGAGATTAGATAGACAGGCTAACTACCTCTCAGCAATGAGTCACCCACGTTTGGGTAGGTAGAGATTAGATAGACAGGCTAACTACCTCTCAGCAATGAGTCACCCACGTTTGGGTAGGTAGAGATTAGATAGACAGGCTAACTACCTCTCAGCAATGAGTCACCCACGTTTGGGTAGGTAGAGATTAGATAGACAGGCTAACTACCTCTCAGCAATGAGTCACCCACGTTTGGGTAGGTAGAGATTAGATAGACAGGCTAACTACCTCTCAGCAATGAGTCACCCACGTTTGGGTAGGTGGAGATTAGATAGACAGGCTAACTACCTCTCAGCAATGAGTCACCCACGTTTGGGTAGGTAGAGATTAGATAGACAGGCTAACTACCTCTCAGCAATGAGTCACTTACGTTTGGGTAGGTTGAGATTAGATAGACAGGCTAACTACCTCTCAGCAATGAGTCACTTACGTTTGGGTAGGTTGAGATTAGATAGACAGGCTAACTACCTCTCAGCAATGAGTCACCCACGTTTGGGTAGGTAGAGATTAGATAGACAGGCTAACTACCTCTCAGCAATGAGTCACCCACGTTTGGGTAGGTAGAGATTAGATAGACAGGCTAACTACCTCTCAGCAATGAGTCACCCACGTTTGGGTAGGTAGAGATTAGATAGACAGGCTAACTACCTCTCAGAAATGAGTCACTTACGTTTGGGTAGGTTGAGATTAGATAGACAGGCTAACTACCTCTCAGCAATGAGTCACCCACGTTTGGGTAGGTAGAGATTAGATAGACAGGCTAACTACCTCTCAGCAATGAGTCACTTACGTTTGGGTAGGTAGAGATTAGATAGACAGGCTAACTACCTCTCAGAAATGAGTCACTTACGTTTGGGTAGGTTGAGATTAGATAGACAGGCTAACTACCTCTCAGCAATGAGTCACCCACGTTTGGGTAGGTAGAGATTAGATAGACAGGCTAACTACCTCTCAGCAATGAGTCACCCACGTTTGGGTAGGTAGAGATTAGATAGACAGGCTAACTACCTCTCAGCAATGAGTCACTTATGTTTGGGTAGGTAGAGATTAGATAGACAGGCTAACTACCTCTCAGCAATGAGTCACCCACGTTTGGGTAGGTAGAGATTAGATAGACAGGCTAACTACCTCTCAGCAATGAGTCACCCACGTTTGGGTAGGTAGAGATTAGATAGACAGGCTAACTACCTCTCAGCAATGAGTCACTTACGTTTGGGTAGGTAGAGATTAGATAGACAGGCTAACTACCTCTCAGCAATGAGTCACTTACGTTTGGGTAGGTAGAGATTAGATAGACAGGCTAACTACCTCTCAGCAATGAGTCACTTACGTTTGGGTAGGTAGAGATTAGATAGACAGGCTAACTACCTCTCAGCAATGAGTCACCCACGTTTGGGTAGGTAGAGATTAGATAGACAGGCTAACTACCTCTCAGCAATGAGTCACCCATGTTTGGGTAGGTTGAGATTAGATAGACAGGCTAACTACCTCTCAGCAATGAGTCACCCACGTTTGGGTAGGTAGAGATTAGATAGACAGGCTAACTACCTCTCAGCAATGAGTCACCCACGTTTGGGTAGGTAGAGATTAGATAGACAGGCTAACTACCTCTCAGCAATGAGTCACCCACGTTTGGGTAGGTAGAGATTAGATAGACAGGCTAACTACCTCTCAGCAATGAGTCACCCACGTTTGGGTAGGTAGAGATTAGATAGACAGGCTAACTACCTCTCAGCAATGAGTCACTTACGTTTGGGTAGGTAGAGATTAGATAGACAGGCTAACTACCTCTCAGCAATGAGTCACCCACGTTTGGGTAGGTAGAGATTAGATAGACAGGCTAACTACCTCTCAGCAATGAGTCACCCACGTTTGGGTAGGTAGAGATTAGATAGACAGGCTAACTACCTCTCAGCAATGAGTCACTTACGTTTGGGTAGGTAGAGATTAGGTAGACAGGCTAACTACCTCTCAGCAATGAGTCACTTACGTTTGGGTAGGTAGAGATTAGGTAGACAGGCTAACTACCTCTCAGCAATGAGTCACCCACGTTTGGGTAGGTAGAGATTAGATAGACAGGCTAACTACCTCTCAGCAATGAGTCACCCACGTTTGGGTAGGTAGAGATTAGATAGACAGGCTAACTACCTCTCAGCAATGAGTCACCCACGTTTGGGTAGGTAGAGATTAGATAGACAGGCTAACTACCTCTCAGCAATGAGTCACCCACGTTTGGGTAGGTAGAGATTAGATAGACAGGCTAACTACCTCTCAGCAATGAGTCACCCACGTTTGGGTAGGTAGAGATTAGATAGACAGGCTAACTACCTCTCAGCAATGAGTCACTTACGTTTGGGTAGGTAGAGATTAGATAGACAGGCTAACTACCTCTCAGCAATGAGTCACTTACGTTTGGGTAGGTAGAGATTAGATAGACAGGCTAACTACCTCTCAGCAATGAGTCAACCACGTTTGGGTAGGTAGAGATTAGATAGACAGGCTAACTACCTCTCAGCAATGAGTCACCCACGTTTGGGTAGGTAGAGATTAGATAGACAGGCTAACTACCTCTCAGCAATGAGTCAACCACGTTTGGGTAGGTAGAGATTAGATAGACAGGCTAACTACCTCTCAGCAATGAGTCACCCACGTTGGGTAGGTAGAGATTAGATAGACAGGATAACTACCTCTCAGCAATGAGTCACCCACGTTTGGGTAGGTAGAGATTAGATAGACAGGCTAACTACCTCTCAGCAATGAGTCACCCACGTTTGGGTAGGTAGAGATTAGATAGACAGGCTAACTACCTCTCAGCAATGAGTCACCCACGTTTGGGTAGGTAGAGATTAGATAGACAGGCTAACTACCTCTCAGCAATGAGTCACTTACGTTTGGGTAGGTAGAGATTAGATAGACAGGCTAACTACCTCTCAGCAATGAGTCACTTACGTTTGGGTAGGTAGAGATTAGATAGACAGGCTAACTACCTCTCAGCAATGAGTCACCCACGTTTGGGTAGGTAGAGATTAGATAGACAGGCTAACTACCTCTCAGCAATGAGTCACTTACGTTTGGGTAGGTAGATATTAGATAGACAGGCTAACTACCTCTCAGCAATGAGTCACTTACGTTTGGGTAGGTAGAGATTAGATAGACAGGCTAACTACCTCTCAGCAATGAGTCACCCACGTTTGGGTAGGTAGAGATTAGATAGACAGGCTAACTACCTCTCAGCAATGAGTCAACCACGTTTGGGTAGGTAGAGATTAGATAGACAGGCTAACTACCTCTCAGCAATGAGTCACTTACGTTTGGGTAGGTAGAGATTAGATAGACAGGCTAACTACCTCTCAGCAATGAGTCACTTACGTTTGGGTAGGTAGAGATTAGATAGACAGGCTAACTACCTCTCAGCAATGAGTCACTTACGTTTGGGTAGGTAGAGATTAGATAGACAGGCTAACTACCTCTCAGCAATGAGTCACCCACGTTTGGGTAGGTAGAGATTAGATAGACAGGCTAACTACCTCTCAGCAATGAGTCACCCACGTTTGGGTAGGTAGAGATTAGATAGACAGGCTAACTACCTCTCAGCAATGAGTCACCCACGTTTGGGTAGGTAGAGATTAGATAGACAGGCTAACTACCTCTCAGCAATGAGTCACCCACGTTTGGGTAGGTAGAGATTAGATAGACAGGCTAACTACCTCTCAGCAATGAGTCACCCACGTTTGGGTAGGTAGAGATTAGATAGACAGGCTAACTACCTCTCAGCAATGAGTCACCCACGTTTGGGTAGGTAGAGATTAGATAGACAGGCTAACTACCTCTCAGCAATGAGTCACCCACGTTTGGGTAGGTAGAGATTAGATAGACAGGCTAACTACCTCTCAGCAATGAGTCACCCACGTTTGGGTAGGTAGAGATTAGATAGACAGGCTAACTACCTCTCAGCAATGAGTCACTTACGTTTGGGTAGGTTGAGATTAGATAGACAGGCTAACTACCTCTCAGCAATGAGTCACTTACGTTTGGGTAGGTTGAGATTAGATAGACAGGCTAACTACCTCTCAGCAATGAGTCACCCACGTTTGGGTAGGTAGAGATTAGATAGACAGGCTAACTACCTCTCAGCAATGAGTCACCCACGTTTGGGTAGGGTAGAGATTAGATAGACAGGCTAACTACCTCTCAGCAATGAGTCACCCACGTTTGGGTAGGTAGAGATTAGATAGACAGGCTAACTACCTCTCAGCAATGAGTCACTTACGTTTGGGTAGGTAGAGATTAGATAGACAGGCTAACTACCTCTCAGAAATGAGTCACTTACGTTTGGGTAGGTTGAGATTAGATAGACAGGCTAACTACCTCTCAGCAATGAGTCACCCACGTTTGGGTAGGTAGAGATTAGATAGACAGGCTAACTACCTCTCAGCAATGAGTCACCCACGTTTGGGTAGGTAGAGATTAGATAGACAGGCTAACTACCTCTCAGCAATGAGTCACTTATGTTTGGGTAGGTAGAGATTAGATAGACAGGCTAACTACCTCTCAGCAATGAGTCACCCACGTTTGGGTAGGTAGAGATTAGATAGACAGGCTAACTACCTCTCAGCAATGAGTCACCCACGTTTGGGTAGGTAGAGATTAGATAGACAGGCTAACTACCTCTCAGCAATGAGTCACCCACGTTTGGGTAGGTAGAGATTAGATAGACAGGGTAACTACCTCTCAGCAATGAGTCACCCACGTTTGGGTAGGTAGAGATTAGATAGACAGGCTAACTACCTCTCAGCAATGAGTCACCCACGTTTGGGTAGGTAGAGATTAGATAGACAGGCTAACTACCTCTCAGCAATGAGTCACCCACGTTTGGGTAGGTAGAGATTAGATAGACAGGCTAACTACCTCTCAGCAATGAGTCACTTACGTTTGGGTAGGTTGAGATTAGATAGACAGGCTAACTACCTCTCAGCAATGAGTCACTTACGTTTGGGTAGGTTGAGATTAGATAGACAGGCTAACTACCTCTCAGCAATGAGTCACCCACGTTTGGGTAGGTAGAGATTAGATAGACAGGCTAACTACCTCTCAGCAATGAGTCACCCACGTTTGGGTAGGTAGAGATTAGATAGACAGGCTAACTACCTCTCAGCAATGAGTCACCCACGTTTGGGTAGGTAGAGATTAGATAGACAGGCTAACTACCTCTCAGCAATGAGTCACTTACGTTTGGGTAGGTAGAGATTAGATAGACAGGCTAACTACCTCTCAGAAATGAGTCACTTACGTTTGGGTAGGTTGAGATTAGATAGACAGGCTAACTACCTCTCAGCAATGAGTCACCCACGTTTGGGTAGGTAGAGATTAGATAGACAGGCTAACTACCTCTCAGCAATGAGTCACCCACGTTTGGGTAGGTAGAGATTAGATAGACAGGCTAACTACCTCTCAGCAATGAGTCACTTATGTTTGGGTAGGTAGAGATTAGATAGACAGGCTAACTACCTCTCAGCAATGAGTCACCCACGTTTGGGTAGGTAGAGATTAGATAGACAGGCTAACTACCTCTCAGCAATGAGTCACCCACGTTTGGGTAGGTAGAGATTAGATAGACAGGCTAACTACCTCTCAGCAATGAGTCACTTACGTTTGGGTAGGTAGAGATTAGATAGACAGGCTAACTACCTCTCAGCAATGAGTCACTTACGTTTGGGTAGGTAGAGATTAGATAGACAGGCTAACTACCTCTCAGCAATGAGTCACCCACGTTTGGGTAGGTAGAGATTAGATAGACAGGCTAACTACCTCTCAGCAATGAGTCACCCACGTTTGGGTAGGTAGAGATTAGATAGACAGGCTAACTACCTCTCAGCAATGAGTCACCCACGTTTGGGTAGGTAGAGATTAGATAGACAGGCTAACTACCTCTCAGCAATGAGTCACTTACGTTTGGGTAGGTAGAGATTAGATAGACAGGCTAACTACCTCTCAGCAATGAGTCACTTACGTTTGGGTAGGTAGAGATTAGATAGACAGGCTAACTACCTCTCAGCAATGAGTCACCCACGTTTGGGTAGGTAGAGATTAGATAGACAGGCTAACTACCTCTCAGCAATGAGTCACCCACGTTTGGGTAGGTAGAGATTAGATAGACAGGCTAACTACCTCTCAGCAATGAGTCACTTACGTTTGGGTAGGTAGAGATTAGGTAGACAGGCTAACTACCTCTCAGCAATGAGTCACTTACGTTTGGGTAGGTAGAGATTAGGTAGACAGGCTAACTACCTCTCAGCAATGAGTCACCCACGTTTGGGTAGGTAGAGATTAGATAGACAGGCTAACTACCTCTCAGCAATGAGTCACCCACGTTTGGGTAGGTAGAGATTAGATAGACAGGCTAACTACCTCTCAGCAATGAGTCACCCACGTTTGGGTAGGTAGAGATTAGATAGACAGGCTAACTACCTCTCAGCAATGAGTCACCCATGTTTGGGTAGGTAGAGATTAGATAGACAGGCTAACTACCTCTCAGCAATGAGTCACCCACGTTTGGGTAGGTAGAGATTAGATAGACAGGCTAACTACCTCTCAGCAATGAGTCACTTACGTTTGGGTAGGTAGAGATTAGATAGACAGGCTAACTACCTCTCAGCAATGAGTCACTTACGTTTGGGTAGGTAGAGATTAGATAGACAGGCTAACTACCTCTCAGCAATGAGTCAACCACGTTTGGGTAGGTAGAGATTAGATAGACAGGCTAACTACCTCTCAGCAATGAGTCACCCACGATTTGGGTAGGTAGAGATTAGATAGACAGGCTAACTACCTCTCAGCAATGAGTCAACCACGTTTGGGTAGGTAGAGATTAGATAGACAGGCTAACTACCTCTCAGCAATGAGTCACCCACGTTTGGGTAGGTAGAGATTAGATAGACAGGCTAACTACCTCTCAGCAATGAGTCACCCACGTTTGGGTAGGTAGAGATTAGATAGACAGGCTAACTACCTCTCAGCAATGAGTCACCCACGTTTGGGTAGGTAGAGATTAGATAGACAGGCTAACTACCTCTCAGCAATGAGTCACCCACGTTTGGGTAGGTAGAGATTAGATAGACAGGCTAACTACCTCTCAGCAATGAGTCACTTACGTTTGGGTAGGTAGAGATTAGATAGACAGGCTAACTACCTCTCAGCAATGAGTCACCCACGTTTGGGTAGGTAGAGATTAGATAGACAGGCTAACTACCTCTCAGCAATGAGTCACCCACGTTTGGGTAGGTAGAGATTAGATAGACAGGCTAACTACCTCTCAGCAATGAGTCACTTACGTTTGGGTAGGTTGAGATTAGATAGACAGGCTAACTACCTCTCAGCAATGAGTCACTTACGTTTGGGTAGGTTGAGATTAGATAGACAGGCTAACTACCTCTCAGCAATGAGTCACCCACGTTTGGGTAGGTAGAGATTAGATAGACAGGCTAACTACCTCTCAGCAATGAGTCACCCACGTTTGGGTAGGTAGAGATTAGATAGACAGGCTAACTACCTCTCAGCAATGAGTCACCCACGTTTGGGTAGGTAGAGATTAGATAGACAGGCTAACTACCTCTCAGCAATGAGTCACTTACGTTTGGGTAGGTAGAGATTAGATAGACAGGCTAACTACCTCTCAGAAATGAGTCACTTACGTTTGGGTAGGTTGAGATTAGATAGACAGGCTAACTACCTCTCAGCAATGAGTCACCCACGTTTGGGTAGGTAGAGATTAGATAGACAGGCTAACTACCTCTCAGCAATGAGTCACCCACGTTTGGGTAGGTAGAGATTAGATAGACAGGCTAACTACCTCTCAGCAATGAGTCACTTATGTTTGGGTAGGTAGAGATTAGATAGACAGGCTAACTACCTCTCAGCAATGAGTCACCCACGTTTGGGTAGGTAGAGATTAGATAGACAGGCTAACTACCTCTCAGCAATGAGTCACCCACGTTTGGGTAGGTAGAGATTAGATAGACAGGCTAACTACCTCTCAGCAATGAGTCACTTACGTTTGGGTAGGTAGAGATTAGATAGACAGGCTAACTACCTCTCAGCAATGAGTCACCTTACGTTTGGGTAGGTAGAGATTAGATAGACAGGCTAACTACCTCTCAGCAATGAGTCACCCACGTTTGGGTAGGTAGAGATTAGATAGACAGGCTAACTACCTCTCAGCAATGAGTCACCCACGTTTGGGTAGGTAGAGATTAGATAGACAGGCTAACTACCTCTCAGCAATGAGTCACCACGTTTGGGTAGGTAGAGATTAGATAGACAGGCTAACTACCTCTCAGCAATGAGTCACTTACGTTTGGGTAGGTAGAGATTAGATAGACAGGCTAACTACCTCTCAGCAATGAGTCCACTTACGTTTGGGTAGGTAGAGATTAGATAGACAGGCTAACTACCTCTCAGCAATGAGTCACCCACGTTTGGGTAGGTAGAGATTAGATAGACAGGCTAACTACCTCTCAGCAATGAGTCACTTACGTTTGGGTAGGTAGAGATTAGATAGACAGGCTAACTACCTCTCAGCAATGAGTCACTTACGTTTGGGTAGGTAGAGATTAGGTAGACAGGCTAACTACCTCTCAGCAATGAGTCACCTACGTTGGGTAGGTAGAGATTAGGTAGACAGGCTAACTACCTCTCAGCAATGAGTCACCCACGTTTGGGTAGGTAGAGATTAGATAGACAGGCTAACTACCTCTCAGCAATGAGTCACCCACGTTTGGGTAGGTAGAGATTAGATAGACAGGCTAACTACCTCTCAGCAATGAGTCACCCACGTTTGGGTAGGTAGAGATTAGATAGACAGGCTAACTACCTCTCAGCAATGAGTCACCCACGTTTGGGTAGGTAGAGATTAGATAGACAGGCTAACTACCTCTCAGCAATGAGTCACCCACGTTTGGGTAGGTAGAGATTAGATAGACAGGCTAACTACCTCTCAGCAATGAGTCACTTACGTTTGGGTAGGTAGAGATTAGATAGACAGGCTAACTACCTCTCAGCAATGAGTCACTTACGTTTGGGTAGGTAGAGATTAGATAGACAGGCTAACTACCTCTCAGCAATGAGTCACCACGTTTGGGTAGGTAGAGATTAGATAGACAGGCTAACTACCTCTCAGCAATGAGTCACCACGATTTGGGTAGGTAGAGATTAGATAGACAGGCTAACTACCTCTCAGCAATGAGTCACCCACGTTTGGGTAGGTAGAGATTAGATAGACAGGCTAACTACCTCTCAGCAATGAGTCACCCACGTTTGGGTAGGTAGAGATTAGATAGACAGGCTAACTACCTCTCAGCAATGAGTCACCCACGTTTGGGTAGGTAGAGATTAGATAGACAGGCTAACTACCTCTCAGCAATGAGTCACCCACGTTTGGGTAGGTAGAGATTAGATAGACAGGCTAACTACCTCTCAGCAATGAGTCACCCACGTTTGGGTAGGTAGAGATTAGATAGACAGGCTAACTACCTCTCAGCAATGAGTCACTTACGTTTGGGTAGGTAGAGATTAGATAGACAGGCTAACTACTCTCAGCAATGAGTCACCCTACGTTTTGGGTAGGTAGAGATTAGATAGACAGGCTAACTACCTCTCAGCAATGAGTCACCACGTTTGGGTAGGTAGAGATTAGATAGACAGGCTAACTACCTCTCAGCAATGAGTCACTACGTTTGGGTAGGTAGAGATTAGATAGACAGGCTAACTACCTCTCAGCAATGAGTCACCTACGTTTGGGTAGGTAGAGATTAGATAGACAGGCTAACTACCTCTCAGCAATGAGTCACCCTACGTTTGGGTAGGTAGAGATTAGATAGACAGGCTAACTACCTCTCAGCAATGAGTCACCACGTTTGGGTAGGTAGAGATTAGATAGACAGGCTAACTACCTCTCAGCAATGAGTCACCTACGTTTGGGTAGGTAGAGATTAGATAGACAGGCTAACTACCTCTCAGCAATGAGTCACCCACGTTTGGGTAGGTAGAGATTAGATAGACAGGCTAACTACCTCTCAGCAATGAGTCAACCACGTTTGGGTAGTAGAGATTAGATAGACAGGCTAACTACCTCTCAGCAATGAGTCACCCTACGTCTTGGGTAGGTAGAGATTAGATAGACAGGCTAACTACCTATCAGCAATGAGTCACCCACGTTTTGGGTAGGTAGAGATTAGATAGACAGGCTAACTACCTCTCAGCAAGAGTCACCTACGTTTGGGTAGGTAGAGATTAGCTAGACAGGCTAACTACCTCTCAGCAATGCAGTCACCCACGTTTGGGTAGGTAGAGACTTAGATAGACCAGGCTAACTACCTCTCAGCAATGAGTCACTTACGTTTTGGGTAGGTAGAGATTAGATAGACAGGCTAACTACTCTCAGCATGAGTCACTTACGTTTGGGTAGGTAGAGATTAGATATAGACAGGCTACTACCTCTCAGCAATGAGTCACTTACGTTTGGGTAGGTAGAGATTAGATAGACAGGCTAACTACCTCTCAGCAATGAGTCACCCACGTTTGGGTAGGTAGAGATTAGATAGACAGGCTAACTACCTCTCAGCAATGAGTCACCCACGTTTGGGTAGGTAGAGATTAGATAGACAGGCTAACTACCTCTCAGCAATGAGTCACCCACGTTTGGGTAGGTAGAGATTAGATAGACAGGCTAACTACCTCTCAGCAATGAGTCACCCACGTTTGGGTAGGTAGAGATTAGATAGACAGGCTAACTACCTCTCAGCAATGAGTCACCCTACGTTTGGGTAGGTAGAGATTAGATAGACAGGCTAACTACCTCTCAGCAATGAGTCACTACGTTTGGGTAGGTAGAGATTAGATAGACAGGCTAACTACCTCTCAGCAATGAGTCACCACGTTTGGGTAGGTAGAGATTAGATAGACAGGCTAACTACCTCTCAGCAATGAGTCACCCTACGTTTGGGTAGGTAGAGATTAGATAGACAGGCTAACTACCTCTCAGCAATGAGTCACCCACGTTTGGGTAGGTAGAGATTAGATAGACAGGCTAACTACCTCTCAGCAATGAGTCAACCCACGTTTGGGTAGGTAGAGATTAGATAGACAGGCTAACTACCTCTCAGCAATGAGTCACCCACGTTTGGGTAGGTAGAGATTAGATAGACAGGCTAACTACCTCTCAGCAATGAGTCACCACGTTTGGGTAGGTAGAGATTAGATAGACAGGCTAACTACCTCTCAGCAATGAGTCACCCACGTTGGGTAGGTAGAGATTAGATAGACAGGCTAACTACCTCTCAGCAATGAGTCACCTACGTTTGGGTAGGTAGAGATTAGATAGACAGGCTAACTACCTCTCAGCAATGAGTCACTTACGTTTGGGTAGGTAGAGATTAGATAGACAGGCTAACTACCTCTCAGCAATGAGTCACCCACGTTTGGGTAGGTAGAGATTAGATAGACAGGCTAACTACCTCTCAGCAATGAGTCACCCCACGTTGGGTAGGTAGAGATTAGATAGACAGGCTAACTACCTCTCAGCATGAGTCACTTACGTTTGGGTAGGTAGAGATTAGATAGAGACAGGCTAACTACCTCTCAGCAATGAGTCACTACGTTTGGGTAGGTAGAGATTAGATAGACAGGCTAACTACCTCTCAGCAATGAGTCCCCACGTTTGGGTAGGTAGAGATTAGTAGACAGGCTAACTACCTCTCAGCAATGAGTCACCCACGTTTGGGTAGGTAGAGATTAGATAGAACGGGCTAATACCTCTCAGCAATGAGTCACTTACGTTTGGTAGGTAGAGATTAGATAGACAGGCTAACTACCTCTCAGCAATGAGTCAACCACGTTTGGGTAGGTAGAGATTAGATAGACAGGCTAACTACCTCTCAGCAATGAGTCACCCACGTTTGGGTAGGTAGAGATTAGATAGACAGGCTAACTACCTCTCAGCAATGAGTCAACCACGTTTGGGTAGGTAGAGATTAGATAGACAGGCTAACTACCTCTCAGCAATGAGTCACCCACGTTTGGGTAGGTAGAGATAGATAGACAGGCTAACTACCTCTCAGCAATGAGTCACCCACGTTGGGTAGGTAGAGATTAGATAGACAGGCTAACTACCTCTCAGCAATGAGTCACCCCGTTTGGGTAGGTAGAGATTAGATAGACAGGCTAACTACCCTATCAGCAATGAGTCACCCACGTTTGGGTAGGTAGAGATTAGATAGACAGGCTAACTACCTCTCAGCAATGAGTCACCCACGTTTGGGTAGTAGAGATTAGATAGACAGGCTAACTACCTCTCAGCAATGAGTCACCTACGTTTGGGTAGGTAGAGATTAGATAGACAGGCTAACTACCTCTCAGCAATGAGTCACTTACGTTTGGGTAGGTAGAGATTAGATAGACAGGCTAACTACCTCTCAGCAATGAGTCACTTACGTTTGGGTAGGTAGAGCATTAGATAGACGGCTAACTACCTCTCAGCAATGAGTCACTTACGTTTGGGTAGGTAGAGGATTAGATAGACAGGCTAACTACCTCTCAGCAATGAGTCACTTACGTTTGGGTAGCGTAGAAGCATTAGATAGACAGGCTAACTACCCTCTCAGCCAAATGAGTCACCCACTTGGGTAGGTAGAGATTAGATAGACAGGCTAACTACCTCTCAGCAAATGAGTCAACCACGATTTGGGTAGCGTAGAGATTAGATAGACAGGTAACTACCTCTCAGCAATGAGTGCACCCTACGTTGGGTAGGTAGAGATTAGATAGAACAGGGCTAACTACCTCTCCAGCAATGAGTCACCACTTATGGGGTAGGTAGAGATTAGATAGACAGCGCTAACTACCTCTCAGCAATGAGTTCACCCACGTTTGGGTAGGGTTAGAGATTAGATAGACAGGCTAACTAACCTCTCCAGCAATGAGGTCACCCCAACGTTTGGGGTAGTAGAGATTAGATAGACAGGCTAACTACCTCTGCAGCAATGAGTCACCCACGTTTGGGTAGGTAGAGATTAGATAGACAGGCTAACTACCTCTCAGCAATGAGTCACTTACGTTTGGGTAGGTAGAGATTAGATAGACAGGCTAACTACCTCTCAGCAATGAGTCACTTACGTTTGGGTAGGTAGAGATTAGATAGACAGGCTAACTACCTCTCAGCAATGAGTCACCCACGTTTGGGTAGGTAGAGATTAGATAGACAGGCTAACTACCTCTCAGCAATGAGTCACCCACGTTTGGGTAGGTAGAGATTAGATAGACAGGCTAACTACCTCTCAGCAATGAGTCACCCATGTTTGGGTAGGTTGAGATTAGATAGACAGGCTAACTACCTCTCAGCAATGAGTCACCCACGTTTGGGTAGGTAGAGATTAGATAGACAGGCTAACTACCTCTCAGCAATGAGTCACCCACGTTTGGGTAGGTTGAGATTAGATAGACAGGCTAACTACCTCTCAGCAATGAGTCACCCACGTTTGGGTAGGTAGAGATTAGATAGACAGGCTAACTACCTCTCAGCAATGAGTCACCCACGTTTGGGTAGGTAGAGATTAGATAGACAGGCTAACTACCTCTCAGCAATGAGTCACCCACGTTTGGGTAGGTAGAGATTAGATAGACAGGCTAACTACCTCTCAGCAAAGAGTCACTTACGTTTGGGTAGGTAGAGATTAGATAGACAGGCTAACTACCTCTCAGCAATGAGTCACTTACGTTTGGGTAGGTAGAGATTAGATAGACAGGCTAACTACCTCTCAGCAATGAGTCAACCACGTTTGGGTAGGTAGAGATTAGATAGACAGGCTAACTACCTCTCAGCAATGAGTCACCCACGTTTGGGTAGGTAGAGATTAGATAGACAGGCTAACTACCTCTCAGCAATGAGGTCAACCACGTTTGGGTAGGTAGAGATTAGATAGACAGGCTAACTACCTCTCAGCAATGAGTCACCCACCTTTGGGTAGGTAGAGATTAGATAGACAGGCTAACTACCTCTCAGCAATGAGTCACCCACGTTTGGGTAGGTAGAGATTAGATAGACAGGCTAACTACCTCTCAGCAATGAGTCACCCACGTTTGGGTAGGTAGAGATTAGATAGACAGGCTAACTACCTCTCAGCAATGAGTCACCCACGTTTGGGTAGGTAGAGATTAGATAGACAGGCTAACTACCTCTCAGCAATGAGTCACTTACGTTTGGGTAGGTAGAGATTAGATAGACAGGCTAACTACCTCTCAGCAATGAGTCACTTACGTTTGGGTAGGTAGAGATTAGATAGACAGGCTAACTACCTCTCAGCAATGAGTCACTTACGTTTGGGTAGGTAGAGATAGATAGACAGGCTAACTACCTCTCAGCAATGAGTCACCCACGTTTGGGTAGGTAGAGATTAGATAGACAGGCTAACTACCTCTCAGCAATGAGTCAACCACGTTTGGGTAGGTAGAGATTAGATAGACAGGCTAACTACCTCTCAGCAATGAGTCACTTACGTTTGGGTAGGTAGAGATTAGATAGACAGGCTAACTACCTCTCAGCAATGAGTCAACCACGTTTGGGTAGGTAGAGATTAGATAGACAGGCTAACTACCTCTCAGCAATGAGTCACCCACGTTTGGGTAGGTAGAGATTAGATAGACAGGCTAACTACCTCTCAGCAATGAGTCAACCACGTTTGGGTAGGTAGAGATTAGATAGACAGGCTAACTACCTCTCAGCAATGAGTCACCCACGTTTGGGTAGGTAGAGATTAGATAGACAGGCTAACTACCTCTCAGCAATGAGTCACCCACGTTTGGGTAGGTAGAGATTAGATAGACAGGCTAACTACCTCTCAGCAATGAGTCACCCACGTTTGGGTAGGTAGAGATTAGATAGACAGGCTAACTACCTCTCAGCAATGAGTCACCCACGTTTGGGTAGGTAGAGATTAGATAGACAGGCTAACTACCTCTCAGCAATGAGTCACTTACGTTTGGGTAGGTAGAGATTAGATAGACAGGCTAACTACCTCTCAGCAATGAGTTCACTTACGTTTGGGTAGGTAGAGATTAGATAGACAGGCTAACTACCTCTCAGCAATGAGTCACCCACGTTTGGGTAGGTAGAGATTAGATAGACAGGCTAACTACCTCTCAGCAATGAGTCACTTACGTTTGGGTAGGTAGAGATTAGATAGACAGGCTAACTACCTCTCAGCAATGAGTCACTTACGTTTGGGTAGGTAGAGATTAGATAGACAGGCTAACTACCTCTCAGCAATGAGTCACCCACGTTTGGGTAGGTAGAGATTAGATAGACAGGCTAACTACCTCTCAGCAATGAGTCAACCACGTTTGGGTAGGTAGAGATTAGATAGACAGGCTAACTACCTCTCAGCAATGAGTCACTTACGTTTGGGTAGGTAGAGATTAGATAGACAGGCTAACTACCTCTCAGCAATGAGTCACCCACGTTTGGGTAGGTAGAGATTAGATAGACAGGCTAACTACCTCTCAGCAATGAGTCACCCACGTTTGGGTAGGTAGAGATTAGATAGACAGGCTAACTACCTCTCAGCAATGAGTCACCCACGTTTGGGTAGGTAGAGATTAGATAGACAGGCTAACTACCTCTCAGCAATGAGTCACCCACGTTTGGGTAGGTAGAGATTAGATAGACAGGCTAACTACCTCTCAGCAATGAGTCACTTACGTTTGGGTAGGTAGAGATTAGATAGACAGGCTAACTACCTCTCAGCAATGAGTCACTTACGTTTGGGTAGGTAGAGATTAGATAGACAGGCTAACTACCTCTCAGCAATGAGTCACCCACGTTTGGGTAGGTAGAGATTAGATAGACAGGCTAACTACCTCTCAGCAATGAGTCACCCATGTTTGGGTAGGTTGAGATTAGATAGACAGGCTAACTACCTCTCAGCAATGAGTCACCCACGTTTGGGTAGGTAGAGATTAGATAGACAGGCTAACTACCTCTCAGCAATGAGTCACCCACGTTTGGGTAGGTTGAGATTAGATAGACAGGCTAACTACCTCTCAGCAATGAGTCACCCACGTTTGGGTAGGTAGAGATTAGATAGACAGGCTAACTACCTCTCAGCAATGAGTCACCCACGTTTGGGTAGGTAGAGATTAGATAGACAGGCTAACTACCTCTCAGCAATGAGTCACCCACGTTTGGGTAGGTAGAGATTAGATAGACAGGCTAACTACCTCTCAGCAATGAGTCACCCACGTTTGGGTAGGTAGAGATTAGATAGACAGGCTAACTACCTCTCAGCAATGAGTCACTTACGTTTGGGTAGGTAGAGATTAGATAGACAGGCTAACTACCTCTCAGCAATGAGTCACCCACGTTTGGGTAGGTAGAGATTAGATAGACAGGCTAACTACCTCTCAGCAATGAGTCACCCACGTTTGGGTAGGTAGAGATTAGATAGACAGGCTAACTACCTCTCAGCAATGAGTCACTTACGTTTGGGTAGGTAGAGATTAGGTAGACAGGCTAACTACCTCTCAGCAATGAGTCACTTACGTTTGGGTAGGTAGAGATTAGGTAGACAGGCTAACTACCTCTCAGCAATGAGTCACCCACGTTTGGGTAGGTAGAGATTAGATAGACAGGCTAACTACCTCTCAGCAATGAGTCACCCACGTTTGGGTAGGTAGAGATTAGATAGACAGGCTAACTACCTCTCAGCAATGAGTCACCCACGTTTGGGTAGGTAGAGATTAGATAGACAGGCTAACTACCTCTCAGCAATGAGTCACCCACGTTTGGGTAGGTAGAGATTAGATAGACAGGCTAACTACCTCTCAGCAATGAGTCACCACGTTTGGGTAGGTAGAGATTAGATAGACAGGCTAACTACCTCTCAGCAATGAGTCACCCACGTTTGGGTAGGTAGAGATTAGATAGACAGGCTAACTACCTCTCAGCAATGAGTCACTTACGTTTGGGTAGGTAGAGATTAGATAGACAGGCTAACTACCTCTCAGCAATGAGTCACTTACGTTTGGGTAGGTAGAGATTAGATAGACAGGCTAACTACCTCTCAGCAATGAGTCAACCACGTTTGGGTAGGTAGAGATTAGATAGACAGGCTAACTACCTCTCAGCAATGAGTCACCCACGTTTGGGTAGGTAGAGATTAGATAGACAGGCTAACTACCTCTCAGCAATGAGTCAACCACGTTTGGGTAGGTAGAGATTAGATAGACAGGCTAACTACCTCTCAGCAATGAGTCACCCACGTTTGGGTAGGTAGAGATTAGATAGACAGGCTAACTACCTCTCAGCAATGAGTCACCCACGTTTGGGTAGGTAGAGATTAGATAGACAGGCTAACTACCTCTCAGCAATGAGTCACCCACGTTTGGGTAGGTAGAGATTAGATAGACAGGCTAACTACCTCTCAGCAATGAGTCACCCACGTTTGGGTAGGTAGAGATTAGATAGACAGGCTAACTACCTCTCAGCAATGAGTCACTTACGTTTGGGTAGGTAGAGATTAGATAGACAGGCTAACTACCTCTCAGCAATGAGTCACTTACGTTTGGGTAGGTAGAGATTAGATAGACAGGCTAACTACCTCTCAGCAATGAGTCACCCACGTTTGGGTAGGTAGAGATTAGATAGACAGGCTAACTACCTCTCAGCAATGAGTCACTTACGTTTGGGTAGGTAGAGATTAGATAGACAGGCTAACTACCTCTCAGCAATGAGTCACTTACGTTTGGGTAGGTAGAGATTAGATAGACAGGCTAACTACCTCTCAGCAATGAGTCACCCACGTTTGGGTAGGTAGAGATTAGATAGACAGGCTAACTACCTCTCAGCAATGAGTCACCCACGTTTGGGTAGGTAGAGATTAGATAGTCAGGCTAACTACCTCTCAGCAATGAGTCACCCACGTTTGGGTAGGTAGAGATTAGATAGACAGGCTAACTACCTCTCAGCAATGAGTCACCCACGTTTGGGTAGGTAGAGATTAGATAGACAGGCTAACTACCTCTCAGCAATGTGTCACTTACGTTTGGGTAGGTAGAGATTAGATAGACAGGCTAACTACCTCTCAGCAATGAGTCACTTACGTTTGGGTAGGTAGAGATTAGATAGACAGGCTAACTACCTCTCAGCAATGAGTCACCCACGTTTGGGTAGGTAGAGATTAGATAGACAGGCTAACTACCTCTCAGCAATGAGTCACTTACGTTTGGGTAGGTAGAGATTAGATAGACAGGCTAACTACCTCTCAGCAATGAGTCACTTACGTTTGGGTAGGTAGAGATTAGATAGACAGGCTAACTACCTCTCAGCAATGAGTCACCCACGTTTGGGTAGGTAGAGATTAGATAGACAGGCTAACTACCTCTCAGCAATGAGTCAACCACGTTTGGGTAGGTAGAGATTAGATAGACAGGCTAACTACCTCTCAGCAATGAGTCACTTACGTTTGGGTAGGTAGAAATTAGATAGACAGGCTAACTACCTCTCAGCAATGAGTCAACCACGTTTGGGTAGGTAGAGATTAGATAGACAGGCTAACTACCTCTCAGCAATGAGTCACCCACGTTTGGGTAGGTAGAGATTAGATAGACAGGCTAACTACCTCTCAGCAATGAGTCAACCACGTTTGGGTAGGTAGAGATTAGATAGACAGGCTAACTACCTCTCAGCAATGAGTCACCCACGTTTGGGTAGGTAGAGATTAGATAGACAGGCTAACTACCTCTCAGCAATGAGTCACCCACGTTTGGGTAGGTAGAGATTAGATAGACAGGCTAACTACCTCTCAGCAATGAGTCACCCACGTTTGGGTAGGTAGAGATTAGATAGACAGGCTAACTACCTCTCAGCAATGAGTCACCCACGTTTGGGTAGGTAGAGATTAGATAGACAGGCTAACTACCTCTCAGCAATGAGTCACTTACGTTTGGGTAGGTAGAGATTAGATAGACAGGCTAACTACCTCTCAGCAATGAGTCACTTACGTTTGGGTAGGTAGAGATTAGATAGACAGGCTAACTACCTCTCAGCAATGAGTCACCCACGTTTGGGTAGGTAGAGATTAGATAGACAGGCTAACTACCTCTCAGCAATGAGTCACTTACGTTTGGGTAGGTAGAGATTAGATAGACAGGCTAACTACCTCTCAGCAATGAGTCACTTACGTTTGGGTAGGTAGAGATTAGATAGACAGGCTAACTACCTCTCAGCAATGAGTCACCCACGTTTGGGTAGGTAGAGATTAGATAGACAGGCTAACTACCTCTCAGCAATGAGTCAACCACGTTTGGGTAGGTAGAGATTAGATAGACAGGCTAACTACCTCTCAGCAATGAGTCACTTACGTTTGGGTAGGTAGAGATTAGATAGACAGGCTAACTACCTCTCAGCAATGAGTCACCCACGTTTGGGTAGGTAGAGATTAGATAGACAGGCTAAACTACCTCTCAGCAATGAGTCACCCACGTTTGGGTAGGTAGAGATTAGATAGACAGGCTAACTACCTCTCAGCAATGAGTCACCCACGTTTGGGTAGGTAGAGATTAGATAGACAGGCTAACTACCTCTCAGCAATGAGTCACCCACGTTTGGGTAGGTAGAGATTAGATAGACAGGCTAACTACCTCTCAGCAATGAGTCACTTACGTTTGGGTAGGTAGAGATTAGATAGACAGGCTAACTACCTCTCAGCAATGAGTCACTTACGTTTGGGTAGGTAGAGATTAGATAGACAGGCTAACTACCTCTCAGCAATGAGTCACCCACGTTTGGGTAGGTAGAGATTAGATAGACAGGCTAACTACCTCTCAGCAATGAGTCACCCATGTTTGGGTAGGTTGAGATTAGATAGACAGGCTAACTACCTCTCAGCAATGAGTCACCCACGTTTGGGTAGGTAGAGATTAGATAGACAGGCTAACTACCTCTCAGCAATGAGTCACCCACGTTTGGGTAGGTAGAGATTAGATAGACAGGCTAACTACCTCTCAGCAATGAGTCAACCACGTTTGGGTAGGTAGAGATTAGATAGACAGGCTAACTACCTCTCAGCAATTTTCTATTTGAGTCTAAAGTATGTTCCTATCAACTACTAAACATTACTGTGCTTGTCAAACATCTCATTCCAAAATCATAAGCATTTATTTTTACCTTTATTTAACTAGGCAAGTCAGTTAAGAACAAATTCTTATTTTCAATGACGGCCTACGAACAATGAGTTAACTGCCTGTTCAGGGACAGAACGCCAGATTTGTACCTTGTCAGCTCGGGGGTTTGAAATTGCAACCTTTTGGTGACTAGTCCAATGCTCTAAACACTAGGCTACCCTGCCGCCCCATTACAGCAATGGCTAGTTAATCTGGTGCACCCAACCAGTACTAACTAAATCAGTGGTAGCAGTTGAGCCTGGGGACCAGGTTAATGGTTAGTATATTGTAGGGCAGGCTATACTACTAAAATTATATCCCAAAGGGTACCCTATTCCTTTCATAGTGCACTACTGTTGACCAGGACCAATAGGGTCAGCATACTAATATGAAAGAGGAGGAGAGAGGGGATGAGGAGGAGAGAGGGGATGAGGAGGAGAGAGGGGATGAGGAGGAGAGAAGAGAAGAGAAGAGTAGGAGAGGGGATGGGGAGGGGAGAAGAAAGAGAAGAGTAGGAGAGGGGATGGAGACGAGAGGGGATGGGGAGGAGAGGGGATGGAGACGAGAGGGGATGGGGAGGAGAGGGGATGGGGACGAGAGGGGATGGGGAGGAGAGGGGATGGGGAGGAGAGGGGATGGGGAGGAGAGAGGATGGGGAGGAGAGAGGATGGGGAGGAGAGGATGGGGAGGAGAGGGGATGGGGAGGAGAGGGGATGGGGAGGAGAGAGTGGTTTAACTTTCCACGCTAATATTGTAGGTGTGGAAAGAAAAAAATGGTTTCTACATTCTCTCAATTCGTTCTTCTCCTCTCCTCTCCCCATTATCTCTCCTCTTCTCCTCACACCTTCTCAACATCCCTTCTCCACCTCTTCTCTCCTCTTCTCTTCTCTCCTCCTCCATGCCCTCTCTCCTCCTCATCCCCTCTCTTCTCCATCCCCCATCCCCTCTCTCCTCCCCATCCCCTCATCCACTCTCTCCCTCCCATCCCATCTCCTCCCCATCCCCTCTCTCCTCCTCATCCCCTCCCTACTATCCCCTCTCATCCCCATCCCCCATCCCCTCTCTCCTCCTCATCCTCTCTCCTCCCCATCCCCCATCCCCTCTCTCCTCCTCATCCTCTCTCCCTCCTCATCCCCTTCCCCTCTCTCCTCCTCATCCTCTCTCCTCCTCATCCCCCATCCCCTCTCCTCCCCACCCCCATCCCCTCTCCTGCCCACCCCCCATCCCCCATCCCATCCCCTCTCCTCCCCATCCCCCATCCTCCATCCCCTCTCTCCTCCTCATCCCCTCTCCTCCCCATCCTCCATCCCCTCTCTCCTCCTCCATGCCCTCTCTCCTCCTCATCCCTCTCTCCCCATCGCCCATCCCCTCTCCTCCCCATCCCCCATCCTCCATCCCCTCTCTTCTCCTCATCCTCTCTCCTCCCCATCCCCCATCCCCTCTCCTCCCCATCCCCCATCCCATCCCCTCTCCTCCCCATCCCCATCCCCTCTCTCCTCCTCATCCCCCTCTCCTCCCCATCCCCCATCCCCATCCCATCCCCTCTCCTCCCCATCCCCCATCCCCTCTCCTCCCCATCCCCCCCATCCCCTCTCCTCCCCATCCCCCATCCCCTCTCCTCCCCATCCCCATCCCCTCTCTCCTCCTCATCCCCTCTCCTCCCCATCCCCCATCCCCTCTCCTCCCCATCCCCATCCCCTCTCCTCCCCATCCCCATCCCCTCTCCTCCCCATTCCCCATCCACTCTCTCCTCCTCATCCTCTCTCCTCTCCATCCCCCATCCCCTCTCCTCCCCATCCCCATCCCCTCTCCTCCCCATCCCCCATCCACTCTCTCCTCCTCATCCTCTCTCCTCTCCATCCCCCCTTCTTTCTTCTCTTCTCCAAGTGTTTTAACTAGCTGTTGGAATCCCATCATTAGCAGTGATTTTAGACTCCACTACAGACTCTCTGGATGGAATGTGTGTTGCCTAGCAACTAATGGTTGTTTCCGTGGTGACAACAATACCCCCAGCCCATTGTTTCTGTAATGGAGTAGTCGGCTCAACACACTGTGTGGTCCACAAACACCATGGTCTCACACACACACACACACACACACACACACACACACACACACACACACACACACACACACACACACACACACACACACACACACACACACACACACACAATATCTACAATTGTACATATAATTCATCCATCTACTCTCCTATCACTCAGTTACTGTTTATCTACTATATATACTACAGATACTGTTTATCTACTATATATACTACAGATACTGTTTATCTACTATATATACTACAGATACTGTTTATCTACTATATATACTACAGATACTGTTTATCTACTATATATACTACAGATACTGTTTATCTACTATATATACTACAGATACTGTTTATCTACTATATATACTACAGATACTGTTTATCTACTATATATACTACAGATACTGTTTATCTACTATATATACTACAGATACTGTTTATCTACTATATATACTACAGATACTGTTTATCTACTATATATACTACAGATACTGTTTATCTACTATATATACTACAGATACTGTTTATCTACTATATATACTACAGATACTACATATATACTACAGATACAGACACTACAGATACAGATACAGACACTACAGATACAGATACAGACACTACAGATACAGATATAGACACTACAGATACAGATACAGACACTACAGATACAGATATAGACACTACAGATACAGATATAGACACTACAGATACAGATATAGACACTACAGATACAGATATAGACATTACAGATACAGATATAGACATTACAGATACAGATACAGATATATACACCTCAGATACAGATACAGACACTACAGATACAGATACAGACACTACAGATACAGACACTACAGATACAGATATAGACACTACAGATACAGATATAGACACTACAGATACAGATATAGACACTACAGATACAGATATAGACACTACAGATACAGATACAGACACTACAGATACAGATACAGATATAGACACTACAGATACAGATACAGACACTACAGATACAGATATAGAACACTACAGATACAGATATAGACACTACAGATACAGATATAGACCACTACAGATACAGATACAGACACTACAGATTCAGATACAGATACAGATACAGACACTACAGATACAGACACTACAGATACAGATACAGATATAGACACTACAGATACAGATACAGATATAGACACTACAGATACAGATACCAGATACAGATACAGATACAGACACTACAGATACAGATACAGATACAGACACTACAGATACAGATACAGACACTACAGATACAGATACAGATAAGAACAGATACAGATAGATACAGATACAGATACAGACACTACAGATACAGATACAGATACAGATACAGATACAGATACAAAGATACAGATACAGATACATATACAGATACAGATACAGATACAGATACAGACACTACAGATACAGATACAGACACTACAGAACAGATACAGATACAGATACAGATACAGATACAGATACAGATACAGACACTACAGATACAGATACAGATATAGACACTACAGATACAGATACAGACACTACAGATACAGATACAGATACAGATACAGACACTACAGATACAGATACAGACACTACAGATAACAGAATACAGATACAGATACAGATTACAGATACAGACACTACAGATACAAGATACAGATATAGACACTACGATACAGATACAGACACTACAGATACAGATACAGAATACTACAATACAGAACAGACAGTACAGATACAGAACAGACTACAGATACAGACTACAATCAGATACAGATACAGATACAGACACTACAGATACAGATACAGATATAGACACTACAGATACAGATACAGGACACTACAGATACAGATACAGATACAGATACAGACACTACAGATACAGATACAGATACAGATACAGATACAGATACAGACACTACAGATACAGACACTACAGATACAGATATAGACACTACAGACACAGATACAGACACTACAGATACAGATACAGACACTACAGATACAGATACAGACACTACAGATACAGATACAGATACAGATACAGATACAGATACAGATACAGACACTAAGATACAGATACAGTACAGATACAGACACTACAGATACAGATTATAGAGACACTACAGATACAGACACCACAGATACAGATATAGACCACTACAGATACAGCATACAGACACTACAGATACAGATACAGACACTACAGATACAGATACAGACACTACAGATACAGATACAGATACAGATACAGATACAGACTACAGATACAGATACATATACAGATATAGACACTACAGATACAGATACAGACACTACAGATACAGATACAGATACAGATACAGACACTACAGATACAGATACAGATACAGACACTACAGATACAGATACAGGACACTACAGATTACAGATACAGACACTACAGATACAGATACAGACACTACAGATACAGATACAGATACAGATACAGATACAGACACAGATACAGACACTACAGATACAGATACAGATACAGACACTACAGATACAGATACAGATATAGACACTACAGATACAGATATAGACACTACAGATACAGATATAGACACTACAGATACAGATACAGACACTACAGATACAGATACAGATACAGATACAGATACAGATATAGACACTACAGATACAGATACAGATACAGATACAGATACAGATACAGATACAGGATACAGATACAGATACAGATACAGACACTACAGATACAAGATACAGATACAGATACAGACATACAGATACAGATATAGACACTACAGATACAGATATAGACACTACAGATACAGATATAGACACTACAGATACAGATACAGACACTACAGATACAGATACAGATACAGACACTACAGATACAGATACAGATACAGATATAGACACTACAGACACAGATACAGACACTACAGATACAGATACAGACACTACAGATACAGATACAGACACTACAGATACAGATACAGATACAGATACAGATACAGATACAGACACTACAGATACAGATACAGATACAGACACTACAGATACAGATATAGAGACACTACAGATACAGACACTACAGATACAGATATAGACACTACAGATACAGATACAGACACTACAGATACAGATACAGATACAGATACAGACACTACAGATACAGATACAGAAACTACAGATACAGATACAGATATAGACACTACAGATACAGATACTGCAGATACAGAATAGACACTACAGATACAGATATAGACACAACAGATACAAACACTACAGATACAGATATAGACACTACAGATATAGACACTACAGATACAGACACTACAGATATAGACCCTACAGATACAGATATAGACACTACAGATACAGATATAGACACTACAGATACAGATATATGCACTACAGATACAGATATAGACACTACAGATATAGACACTACAGATACAGACACTACAGATATAGACCCTACAGATACAGATATAGACACTACAGATACAGATATAGACACTACAGATACAGATATATGCACTACAGATACAGATATAGACACTACAGATACAGATATCGACACTACAGATACATATATAGACACTACAGATACAGGTATAGAAACTACAGATACAGATACATATACAGATATAGACACTACAGATACATATTAGACACTACAGATACAGATATAGACACTACAGATACAGATATAGACACTACAGATACAGATATAGACACTACAGATACAGATATAGACACTACAGGTACAGCTATAGACACTACAGATACAGACACTACAGATACAGACACTACAGATATAGACCCTACAGATACAGATATAGACATTACAGATACAGATACAGATATAGACACTACAGATACAGATATAGACCTACAGATACAGATACAGACACTACAGATACAGATACAGATACAGACACTACAGATACAGATACAGATATAGACATTACAGATACAGATACAGGACACTACAGATACAGATACAGATATAGACACTACAGATACAGATATAGACACTACAGATACAGATACAGACACTACAGATACAGATACAGATACAGACACTACAGATACAGATACAGATATAGACATTACAGATACAGATACAGATATAGACATTACAGATACAGATATAGACACTACAGATACAGATACAGATACTACAGATACAGATATAGACACTACAGATACAGACACTACAGATACAGATATAGACACTACAGATACAGATACTACAGATACATACACTACAGATCAGACACTACAGATACAGACACTACTAACAGATACAGACATAGACACTACAGATATAGACATTACAGATACAGATACAGATATAGACACTACAGATATAGACACTACAGATACAGACACTACAGATACAGATATAGACACTACAGATACAGATACTTCAGATACATACACTACAGATACAGACACTACAGATACAGACACTACAGATACAGATATAGACACTACAGATATAGACATTACAGATACAGATACAGATACAGATATAGACACTACAGATACAGATACAGATACAGATACAGACACTACAGATACAGATATATACACCTCAGATACAGATATATACACCTCAGAAACAGATATAGACACTACAGATACAGATACAGACACTACAGATACAGATATAGACACTACAGATACAGATATAGACACTACAGATACAGATACAGATATATACACCTCAGATACAGATATAGACACTACAGATACAGATACAGATACAGACACTACAGAATACAGATACTACAGATACAGATATACACTACAGATACAGATATATACACCTCAGATACAGATATAGACACTACAGATACAGATATAGACACTACAGATACAGATATAGACACTACAGATACAGATATAGACACTACAGATACAGATACAGACACTACAGATACAGATATAGACATTACAGATACAGATATAGACATTACAGATACAGATACAGATATATACACCTCAGATACAGATACAGACACTACAGATACAGATACAGACACTAGAGATACAGATATAGACACTACAGATACAGATACAGACACTACAGATACAGACACTACAGATACAGACACTACAGATACAGACACTACAGATACAGATATAGACACTACAGATACAGATATAGACCTACAGATACAGATATAGACACTAACAGATACAGATACAGACACTACAGATACAGATACAGATATAGACACTACAGATACAGATATAGACACTACAGATACAGATACAGACACTACAGATACAGATACAGATACAGATACAGACACTACAGATACAGATACAGATATAGACACTACAGATACAGATACAGACACTACAGATACAGATACAGATACAGACACTACAGATACAGATACAGATACAGACACTACAGATACAGACACTACAGATACAGATACAGATACAGACACTACAGATACAGATACAGACACTACAGATACAGATACAGATACAGATACAGATACAGACACAGATACAGACACTACAGATACAGATACAGATACAGATACAGATACAGACACTACAGATACAGATATAGACACTACAGATACAGATACAGACAGCTACAGATACAGATACAGATAACAGATACAGACACTACAGATACAGATACAGATACAGATATAGACACTACAGACACAGATACAGACACTACAGATACAGATACAGACACTACAGATAGATACAGACACTACAGATCAGACAGATACAATACAGATACAGACAGATACATATAAGAACAGATACGACCTACAGATACAAGATATAGAGACCTACAGATACAGACACTACAGATACAGATATAGACATACAGATACAGATACAGTACAGACACTACAGATACAGATACAGATACAGATACAGATACAGATACAGACACTACAGATACAGATACAGAAACTACAGATACAGATACAGATACAGATACAGATACAGATACAGACACTACAGATACAGATACAGAAACTACAGATACAGATACAGATACAGAAACTACAGATACAGACACTACAGATACAGATACTGCAGATACAGACACTACAGATACAGATATAGACACAACAGATACAAACACTACAGATACAGATATAGACACTACAGATATAGACACTACAGATACAGACACTACAGATATAGACCCTACAGATACAGATATAGACACTACAGATACAGATATAGGACACTACAGATACAGATATATGCACTACAGATACAGATATAGACACTACAGATATAGACACTACAGATACAGACACTACAGATATAGACCCTACAGATACAGATATAGACACTACAGATACAGATATAGACACTACAGATACAGATATATGCACTACAGATACAGATATAGACACTACAGATACAGATATAGACACTACAGATACAGATATAGACACTACAGATACAGATATAGACACTACAGATACAGATATAGACACTACAGGTACAGATATAGACACTACAGATACAGACACTACAGATATAGACCCTACAGATACAGATACAGACACTACAGATACAGATATATGCACTACAGATACAGATATAGACACTACAGATACAGATACAGATACAGACACTACAGATACAGATACAGACACTACAGATACAGATATAGACATTACAGATACAGATATAGACACTACAGATACAGATATAGATACTACAGATACAGATATAGACATTACAGGTACATATACAGATATAGACACTACAGGTACAGATATAGACACTACAGATACAGATATAGACATTACAGATACAGATATAGACACTACAGATACATATACAGATATAGACACTACAGGTACAGATATAGACACTACAGATATAGACCCTACAGATACAGATACAGACACTACAGATACAGATATATGCACTACAGATACAGATATAGACACTACAGATACATATACAGATATAGACACTACAGATACAGATACAGATACAGATATAGACACTACAGATACAGATACAGACACTACAGATACAGATACAGATATAGACACTACAGATACAGATATAGACACTACAGATACAGATACAGACACTACAGATACAGATACAGATACAGATACAGACACTACAGATACAGATACAGATATAGACACTACAGATACAGATACAGACACTACAGATACAGATACAGATACAGACACTACAGATACAGATACAGATACAGACACTACGATACAGACACTACAGATACAGATACAGATACGACCACTACAGATACAGATACAGACACTACAGATACAGATACAGATACAGATACAGATACAGACACAGATACAGACACTACAGATACAGATACAGATACAGATACAGATACAGACACTACAGATACAGATATAGACACTACAGATACAGATACAGACACTACAGATACAGATACAGATACAGATACAGACACTACAGATACAGATACAGATACAGATATAGACACTACAGACACAGATACAGACACTACAGATACAGATACAGACACTACAGATACAGATACAGACACTACAGATACAGATACAGATACAGATACAGATACAGACACTACAGATACAGATACAGATACAGATACAGACACTACAGATACAGATATAGAGACACTACAGATACAGACACTACAGATACAGATATAGACACTACAGATACAGATACAGATACAGACACTACAGATACATATACAGATAACAGATACAGATACAGATACAGACACTACAGATACAGATACAGAAACTACAGATACAGATACAGATAACAGATACAGATACAGATACAGACACTACAGATACAGATACAGAAACTACAGATACAGATACAGATACAGAAACTACAGATACAGACACTACAGATACAGATACTGCAGATACAGACACTACAGATACAGATATAGACACAACAGATACAAACACTACAGATACAGATATAGACACTACGATATAGACACTACAGATACAGACACTACAGATATAGACCCCTACAGATACAGATATAGACACTACAGATACAGATATAGACCTACAGATACAGATATATGCACTACAGATACAGATATAGACACTACAGATGATAGGACACTACAGATACAGACACTACAGATATAGACCCTACAGTACAGATATAGACACTACAGATACAGATATAGACCTACAGATAACAGATATAGTGCCCTACAGATACAGATATAGACACTACAGATACAGATATAGACACTACAGATACAGATATAGACACTAAGATACAGATATAGACACTACAGATTATGACACTACAGGTACAGATATAGACACTACAGATACAGACACTACAGATATAGACCCTACATATACAGATACAGACACTACAGATACAGATATATGCACTACAGATACAGATATAGACACTACAGATACAGATACAGATACAGACACTACAGATACAGATACAGACACTACAGATACAGATATAGACATTACAGATACAGATATAGACACTACAGATACAGATATAGATACTACAGATACAGATATAGACATTACAGGTACATATACAGATATAGACACTACAGGTACAGATATAGACACTACAGATACAGATATAGACATTACAGATACAGATATAGACACTACAGATACATATACAGATATAGACACTACAGGTACAGATATAGACACTACAGATATAGACCCTACAGATACAGATACAGACACTACAGATACAGATATATGCACTACAGATACAGATATAGACACTACAGATACATATACAGATATAGACACTACAGATACAGATACAGATACAGATATAGACACTACAGGTACAGATATAGACACTACAGATACAGATATAGACATTACAGATACAGATACAGACACTACAGATACAGATATAGACATTACAGATACAGATACAGATATAGACCACTACAGATACAGATATAGACATTACAGATACAGATACAGATACAGACACTACAGATACAGATATAGACACTACAGATACAGATACAGATATAGACACTACAGATACAGATACAGATATAGACACTACAGATACAGATACAGATATAGACACTACAGATACAGATACTACAGATACAGATATAGACACTACAGATACAGATATAGACACTACAGATACAGATACTACAGATACATACACTACAGATACAGACACTACAGATACAGATATAGACACTACAGATACAGATACAGACACTACAGATACAGATACAGATATAGACACTACAGATACAGATATAGACACTACAGATACAGATACAGACACTACAGATACAGATACAGATACAGATACAGACACTACAGATACAGATTACAGATATAGACACTAACAGATTACAGATACAGACACTACAGATACAGATACAGATACCGACACTACAGATACAGATACAGATACAGACACTACAGATACAGATACAGACACTACAGATACAGATACAGATACAGACACTACAGATACAGATACAGACACTACAGATACAGATACAGATACAGATACAGATACAGACACAGATACAGACACTACAGATACAGATACAGATACAGATACAGACACTACAGATACAGATATAGACACTACAGATACAGATACAGACACTACAGATACAGATACAGATACAGATACAGACACTACAGATACAGATACAGATACAGATATAGACACTACAGACACAGATACAGACACTACAGATACAGATACAGACACTACAGATACAGATATAGACACTACAGATACAGATATAGACATACAGATACAGATATATGCACTACAGATACAGATATAGACACTACAGATATAGACACTACAGATACAGACACTACAGATATAGACCCTACAGATACAGATATAGACACTACAGATACAGATATAGACACTACAGATACAGATATATGCACTACAGATACAGATATAGACACTACAGATACAGATATAGACACTACAGATACAGTATAGACACTACAGATACAGATATAGACACTACAGATACAGATATAGACACTACAGCGTACAGATATAGACACTACAGATACAGACACTACAGATATAGACCCTACAGATACAGCATACAGACACTACAGATACAGATATATGCACCTACAGATACAGATATAGACACTACAGATACAGATACAGATACAGACACTACAGATACAGATACAGACACTACAGATACAAGATATAGACATTACAGCATACAGATATAGACACTACAAGATACAGATATAGATACTACAGATACAGATATAGACATTACAGGTACATATACAGATATAGACACTACAGGTACAGATATAGACACTACAGATACAGATATAGACATTACAGATACAGATATAGACACTACAGATACATATACAGATATAGACACTACAGGTACAGATATAGGACACTACAGATATAGACCCTACAGATACAGATACAGGACACTACAGATACAGATATATGCACTACAGATACAGATATAGACACTACAGATACATATACAGATATAGACACTACAGGTACAGATATAGACATTACAGATACAGATACAGATATATACACCTCAGATACAGATATAGACACTACAGATACAGATATAGACACTACAGATACAGATACAGATATAGACACTACAGATACAGATACAGATACAGACACTACAGATACAGATATAGACATTACAGATACAGATATAGACACTACAGATACAGATATATGCACTACAGATACAGATATAGACATTACAGATACAGACACTACAGATACAGATATAGACATTACAGATACAGATACAGATATAGACACTACAGATACAGATATAGACATTACAGATAACAGATACAGATATATACACCTCAGATACAGATATAGACACTACAGATACAGATATAGACACTACAGATACAGATACAGATATAGACACTACAGATACAGATACAGATATAGACACTACAGATACAGATACAGATATAGACACTACAGATACAGATACAGATATAGACACTACAGATACAGATACAGATATAGACACTACAGATACAGATACAGATATAGACACTACAGATACAGATACAGATATAGACACTACAGATACAGATACAGATATAGACATTACAGATACAGATATAGACACTACAGATACAGATACAGATACTACAGATACAGATATATACACCTCAGATACAGATATAGACATTACAGATACAGATACAGATACAGACACTACAGATACAGATACTACAGATATTACAGATACAGATTCAGACACTACAGATACAGATACAGACACTACAGATACAGACACTACAGATACAGATATATACACTACAGATACAGATACAGACACTACAGATACAGACACTACAGATACAGATATAGACACTACAGATACAGATATATACACTACAGATACAGATATAGACACTACAGATACAGATATAGACACTACAGATACAGATACAGACACTACAGATACAGATATATACACTACAGATACAGATATAGAAACTACAGATACAGATATAGACACTACAGATACAGATACTACAGATATTACAGATACAGATATAGACACTACAGATACAGACACTACAGATACAGATACAGACACTACAGATACAGACACTACAGATACAGATACTACAGATACAGATATAGACACTACAGATACAGATATAGACACTACAGATATAGACACTACAGATACAGACACTACAGATACAGATATAGACACTACAGATACAGATACTACAGATACATACACTACAGATACAGATATAGACATTACAGATACAGATATAGACACTACAAATACAGATACAGATATATACACCTCAGATACAGATACAGACACTACAGATACAGATACAGACACTACAGATACAGATATAGACACTACAGATACAGATATAGACACTACAGATACAGATACAGATATATACACTACAGATACAGATATATACACTACAGATACAGATATATACACTACAGATACAGATATATACACCTCAGATACAGATATAGACACCACAGATACAGATACAGACACTACAGATACAGATATAGACACTACAGATACAGATATAGACACTACAGATACAGATACAGATATATACACTACAGATACAGATACTACAGATACAGACACTACAGATACAGACACTACAGATACAGATTCAGACACTACAGATACAGATACAGATACAGACACTACAGATACAGACACTACAGATACAGACACTACAGATACAGATTCAGACACTACAGATACAGATACAGATACAGACACAGACACTACAGATACAGACACTACAGATACAGATACAGACACACCAGATACAGATACTACAGATACAGATATAGACACTACAGATACAGATATAGACACTACAGATACAGATTCAGACACTACAGATACAGATACAGACACTACAGATACAGATTCAGACACTACAGATACAGATACAGATACAGACACTACAGATACAGATACAGACACTACAGATATAGACACTACAGATACAGATACAGACACTACAGATACAGATACAGATACAGACACTACAGATACAGACACTACAGATACAGATACAGACCACCAAGATACAGATACTACAGATACAGATATAGACACTACAGATACAGACACTACAGATACAGATATAGACACTACAGATACAGATACAGATACAGACACTACAGATACAGATACAGATACAGATACAGATACAGATACAGATACAGACACTACAGATACAGATACAGAAACTACAGATACAGATACAGATACAGATACAGATACAGATACAGACACTACAGATACAGATACAGAAACTACAGATACAGATACAGATACAGAAACTACAGATACAGACACTACAGATACAGATACTGCAGATACAGACACTACAGATACAGATATAGACACAACAGATACAAACACTACAGATACAGATATAGACACTACAGATATAGACACTACAGATACAGACACTACAGATATAGACCCTACAGATACAGATATAGACACTACAGATACAGATATAGACACTACAGATACAGATATATGCACTACAGATACAGATATAGACACTACAGATATAGACACTACAGATACAGACACTACAGATATAGACCCTACAGATACAGATATAGACACTACAGATACAGATATAGACACTACAGATACAGATATATGCACACTACAGATACAGATATAGACACTACAGATACAGATATAGACACTACAGATACAGATATAGACACTACAGATACAGATATAGACACTACAGATACAGATATAGACACTACAGGTACAGATATAGACACTACAGATACAGACACTACAGATATAGACCCTACAGATACAGATACAGACACTACAGATACAGATATATGCACTACAGATACAGATATAGACACTACAGATACAGATACAGATACAGACACTACAGATACAGATACAGACACTACAGATACAGATATAGACATTACAGATACAGATATAGACACTACAGATACAGATATAGATACTACAGATACAGATATAGACATTACAGGTACATATACAGATATAGACACTACAGGTACAGATATAGACACTACAGATACAGATATAGACATTACAGATACAGATATAGACACTACAGATACATATACAGATATAGACACTACAGGTACAGATATAGACACTACAGATATAGACCCTACAGATACAGATACAGACACTACAGATACAGATATATGCACTACAGATACAGATATAGACACTACAGATACATATACAGATATAGACACTACAGATACAGATACAGATACAGATATAGACACTACAGGTACAGATATAGACACTACAGATACAGATATAGACATTACAGATACAGATACAGACACTACAGATACAGATATAGACATTACAGATACAGATACAGATATAGACACTACAGATACAGATATAGACATTACAGATACAGATACAGATACAGACACTACAGATACAGATATAGACACTACAGATACAGATACAGATATAGACACTACAGATACAGATACAGATATAGACACTACAGATACAGATACAGATATAGACACTACAGATACAGATACTACAGATACAGATATAGACACTACAGATACAGATATAGACACTACAGATACAGATACTACAGATACATACACTACAGATACAGACACTACAGATACAGATATAGACACTACAGATACAGATACAGACACTACAGATACAGATACAGATATAGACACTACAGATACAGATATAGACACTACAGATACAGATACAGACACTACAGATACAGATACAGATACAGATACAGACACTACAGATACAGATACAGATATAGACACTACAGATACAGATACAGACACTACAGATACAGATACAGATACCGACACTACAGATACAGATACAGATACAGACACTACAGATACAGATACAGACACTACAGATACAGATACAGATACAGACACTACAGATACAGATACAGACACTACAGATACAGATACAGATACAGATACAGATACAGACACAGATACAGACACTACAGATACAGATACAGATACAGATACAGACACTACAGATACAGATATAGACACTACAGATACAGATACAGACACTACAGATACAGATACAGATACAGATACAGACACTACAATACAGATACAGATACAGATATAGACACTACAGACACAGATACAGACACTACAGATACAGATACAGACACTACAGATACAGATATAGACACTACAGATACAGATATAGACACTACAGATACAGATATATGCCACTACAGATACAGATATAGACACTACAGATATAGACACTACAGATACAGACACTACAGATATAGACCCTACAGATACAGATATAGACACTACAGATACAGATATAGACACTACAGATACAGATATATGCACTACAGATACAGATATAGACACTACAGATACAGATATAGACACTACAGATACAGATATAGACACTACAGATACAGATATAGACACTACAGATACAGATATAGACACTACAGGTTACAGATATAGACACTACAGATACAGACACTACAGATATAGACCCTACAGATACAGATACAGACACTACAGATACAGATATATGCACTACAGATACAGATATAGACACTACAGATACAGATACAGATACAGACACTACAGATACAGATACAGACACTACAGATACAGATATAGACATTACAGATACAGATATAGACACTACAGATACAGATATAGATACTACAGATACAGATATAGACATTACAGGTACATATACAGATATAGACACTACAGGTACAGATATAGACACTACAGATACAGATATAGACATTACAGATACAGATATAGACACTACAGATACATATACAGATATAGACACTACAGGTACAGATATAGACACTACAGATATAGACCCTACAGATACAGATACAGACACTACAGATACAGATATATGCACTACAGATACAGATATAGACACTACAGATACATATACAGATATAGACACTACAGGTACAGATATAGACATTACAGATACAGATACAGATATATACACCTCAGATACAGATATAGACACTACAGATACAGATATAGACACTACAGATACAGATACAGATATAGACACTACAGATACAGATATAGACACTACAGATACAGATACAGATACAGACACTACAGATACAGATATAGACATTACAGATACAGATATAGACACTACAGATACAGATATATGCACTACAGATACAGATATAGACATTACAGATACAGACACTACAGATACAGATATAGACATTACAGATACAGATACAGATATAGACACTACAGATACAGATATAGACATTACAGATACAGATACAGATATATACACCTCAGATACAGATATAGACACTACAGATACAGATATAGACACTACAGATACAGATACAGATATAGACACTACAGATACAGATACAGATATAGACACTACAGATACAGATACAGATATAGACACTACAGATACAGATACAGATATAGACACTACAGATACAGATACAGATATAGACACTACAGATACAGATACAGATATAGACACTACAGATACAGATACAGATATAGACACTACAGATACAGATACAGATATAGACATTACAGATACAGATATAGACACTACAGATACAGATACAGATACTACAGATACAGATATATACACCTCAGATACAGATATAGACATTACAGATACAGATACAGATACAGACACTACAGATACAGATACTACAGATATTACAGATACAGATTCAGACACTACAGATACAGATACAGACACTACAGATACAGACACTACAGATACAGATATATACACTACAGATACAGATACAGACACTACAGATACAGACACTACAGATACAGATATAGACACTACAGATACAGATATATACACTACAGATACAGATATAGACACTACAGATACAGATATAGACACTACAGATACAGATACAGACACTACAGATACAGATATATACACTACAGATACAGATATAGAAACTACAGATACAGATATAGACACTACAGATACAGATACTACAGATATTACAGATACAGATATAGACACTACAGATACAGACACTACAGATACAGATACAGACACTACAGATACAGACACTACAGATACAGATACTACAGATACAGATATAGACACTACAGATACAGATATAGACACTACAGATATAGACACTACAGATACAGACACTACAGATACAGATATAGACACTACAGATACAGATACTACAGATACATACACTACAGATACAGATATAGACATTACAGATACAGATATAGACACTACAAATACAGATACAGATATATACACCTCAGATACAGATACAGACACTACAGATACAGATACAGACACTACAGATACAGATATAGACACTACAGATACAGATATAGACACTACAGATACAGATACAGATATATACACTACAGATACAGATATATACACTACAGATACAGATATATACACTACAGATACAGATATATACACCTCAGATACAGATATAGACACCACAGATACAGATACAGACACTACAGATACAGATATAGACACTACAGATACAGATATAGACACTACAGATACAGATACAGATATATACACTACAGATACAGATACTACAGATACAGACACTACAGATACAGACACTACAGATACAGATTCAGACACTACAGATACAGATACAGATACAGACACTACAGATACAGACACTACAGATACAGACACTACAGATACAGATTCAGACACTACAGATACAGATACAGATACAGACACTACAGATACAGACACAGACACTACAGATACAGACACTACAGATACAGATACAGACACACCAGATACAGATACTACAGATACAGATATAGACACTACAGATACAGATATAGACACTACAGATACAGATTCAGACACTACAGATACAGATACAGACACTACAGATACAGATTCAGACACTACAGATACAGATACAGATACAGACACTACAGATACAGATACAGACACTACAGATATAGACACTACAGATACAGATACAGACACTACAGATACAGATACAGATACAGACACTACAGATACAGACACTACAGATACAGATACAGACACACCAGATACAGATACTACAGATACAGATATAGACACTACAGATACAGATATAGACACTACAGATATAGACACTACAGATACAGACACTACAGATACAGATATAGACACTACAGGTACAGACACTACAGATACAGATATAGACACTGCAGATATAGACACTACAGATACAGACACTACAGATACAGATATAGACACTACAGATACAGACACTACAGATACAGATATAGATACTACAGATACAGATATAGACACTACAGATATAGACACTACAGATACAGATACATACACTACAGATAAAGATATAGACACTACAGATATAGACACTACAGATACAGATATAGATATAGACACTACAGATACAGACACTACAGATACAGATATAGACACTACAGATACAGATACATACACTACAGATACAGATATAGACACTACAGATATAGACACTGCAGATGCAGATACAGATACAGATACTACAGATACAGATATAAATATAGACACTACAGATACAGATATAGACACTACAGATACAGATATAGATACAGATACATACACTACAGATACAGATATAGACACTACAGATACAGATATATACACCTCAGATACAGATATAGACACTACAGATACAAATACAGACACTACAGATACAGATATAGACACTACAGATACAGATACAGATACAGATACAGACACTACAGATATAGATTCAGACACTACAGATACAGATACAGATACAGACACTACAGATACAGACACAGACACTACAGATACAGACACTACAGATACAGATACAGACACACCAGATACAGATACTACAGATACAGATATAGACACTACAGATACAGATATAGACACTACAGATACAGATTCAGACACTACAGATACAGATACAGATACAGATACAGACACTACAGATACAGATACAGACACTACAGATACAGATACAGACACTACAGATACAGATTCAGACACTACAGATACAGATACAGATACAGACACTACAGATACAGATACAGACACTACAGATACAGATACAGATACAGACACTACAGATACAGACACTACAGATACAGATACAGACACACCAGATACAGATACTACAGATACAGATATAGACACTACAGATACAGATATAGACACTACAGATATAGACACTACAGATACAGACACTACAGATACAGATATAGACACTACAGGTACAGACACTACAGATACAGATATAGACACTACAGATATAGACACTACAGATACAGACACTACAGATACAGATATAGACACTACAGGTACAGACACTACAGATACAGATATAGACACTACAGATATAGACACTACAGATACAGATACTACAGATACAGATATAGACACTACAGATACAGATATAGATACTACAGATACAGATATAGACACTACAGATATAGACACTACAGATACAGATATATATATATAGACACTACAGATACAGATATAGACACTGCAGATACAGATACAGATACTACAAATACAGATACAGACACTACAGATATAGACACTGCAGATACAGACACTACAGATACAGATATAGACACTACAGATATTACAGATACAGATTCAGACACTAAAGATACAGACACAGACACTACAGATACAGATATAGACACTACAGATATAGACACTACAGATACAGATATAGATATAGACACTACAGATACAGATACTACAGATACAGACACTACAGATACAGATATAGACACTACAGACACAGATATAGACACTGCAGATACAGATACAGATACTACAGATACAGATACAGACACAGATATAGACACTGCAGATACAGATACAGATACTACAGATACAGATACAGATACAGATATAGAGACACTACAGATACAGATACAGATATAGACACTACAGATACAGATATATACACTACAGATACAGATATAGACACTACAGATACAGATATAGACACTACAGATACAGATATAGACACTACAGATACAGATATAGACACTACAGATACAGATATAGACACTACAGATATAGATATAGACACTACAGATACAGATATAGACACTACAGATACAGATATATACACTACAGATACAGATATAGACACTACAGATACAGATACAGACACTACAGATACAGATACTACATATACAGATATAGACACTACAGATATAGACACTACAGATACAGACACTACATATATAGACACTACAGATACATACACTACAGATACATACACTACAGATACAGATATAGACACTACAGATACAGATATAGACACTACAGATACAGATACTACAGATACAGACACTACAGATACAGATATAGACACTACAGATACAGATATCGACACTACAGATATAGACACTACAGATACAGATATAGATATAGACACTACAGATACAGATACTACAGATACAGACACTACAGATACAGATATAGACACTACAGACACAGATATAGACACTGCAGATACAGATACAGATACTACAGATACAGATACAGACACAGATATAGACACTGCAGATACAGATACAGATACTACAGATACAGATGCAGATACAGATATAGAGACACTACAGATACAGACACTACAGATACAGATATAGACACTGCAGATACAGATACAGATACTACAAATACAGATACAGACACTACAGATATAGACACTGCAGATACAGACACTACAGATACAGATATAGACACTGCAGATACAGATACAGATACTACAAATACAGATACAGACACTACAGATATAGACACTGCAGATACAGACACTACAGATACAGATATAGACACTGCAGATATAGACACTACAGATATTACAGATACAGATTCAGACACTAAAGATACAGACACAGACACTACAGATACAGATATAGACACTACAGATACAGATATAGACACTAAAGATACAGACACAGACACTACAGATACAGATATAGACACTACAGATACAGATATAGACACTACAGATACAGATATAGACACTACAGATACAGATATAGACACTACAGATACAGATATAGACAATACAGATACAGATATAGACACTACAGATACAGATATATACACTACAGATACAGATATAGACACTACAGATACAGATATAGACACTACAGATACAGATATATACACTACAGATACAGATATAGACACTACAGATACAGATATAGACACTACAGATACAGATATATACACTACAGATACAAGATATAGACACTACAGATACAGATATAGACACTACAGATACAGATATATACACTACAGATACAGATATAGCCACTACAGATACAGATACAGACACTACAGATACAGATACTACAGATACAGATATAGACACTACAGATACAGATATAGACACTACAGATATAGACACTACAGATACAGACACTACAGATACAGATATAGACACTACAGATACAGATACAGATATAGACACTACAAATACAGATACAGACACTACAGATACAGATATAGACACTACAGATACAGATATAGACACTACAGATATAGACACTACAGATATAGACACTACAGATACAGATACAGACACTACAGATACAGACACTACAGATACAGATACAGACACTACAGATACAGATACAGATATAGACACTACAAATACAAATACAGATACAGACACTACAGATACATACACTACAGATACAGATATAGACACTACAAATACAGATACAGATATATACACCTCAGATACAGATATAGACACTAAAGATACAGATACTACAGATACAGATATAGACACTACAGATACAGATACAGATATAGACACTACAAATACAGATACAGACACTACAGATACAGATATAGACACTACAGATATAGACACTACAGATACAGACACTACAGATACAGACACTACAGATACAGACACTACAGATACAGATATAGACACTACAGATACAGATTCAGACACTACAGATACAGATACAGATACAGACACTACAGATACAGACACAGACACTACAGATACAGACACTACAGATACAGATACAGACACACCAGATACAGATACTACAGATACAGATATAGACACTACAGATACAGATATAGACACTACAGATACAGATTCAGACACTACAGATACAGATACAGATACAGACACTACAGATACAGATACAGACACTACAGATACAGACACTACATATACAGATACAGACACACCAGATACAGATACTACAGATACAGATATAGACACTACAGATACAGATATAGACACTACAGATATAGACACTACAGATACAGACACTACAGATACAGATATAGACACTACAGGTACAGACACTACAGATACAGATATAGACACTACAGATATAGACACTACAGATACAGACACTACAGATACAGATATAGACACTACAGATACAGACACTACAGATACAGATATAGATACTACAGATACAGATACATACACTACAGATACAGATATAGACACTACAGATATAGACACTACAGATACAGATACATACACTACAGATACAGATATAGACACTACAGATATAGACACTACAGATACAGATATAGACACTACAGATATAGACACTACATATACAGATATAGATATAGACACTACAGATATAGACACTACAGATACAGATACATACACTACAGATACAGATATAGACACTACAGATATAGACACTACAGATACAGATACATACACTACAGATACAGATATAGACACTACAGATATAGACACTACAGATATAGACACTACAGATACAGATATAGATATAGACACTACAGATACAGATACTACAGATACAGACACTACAGATACAGATATAGACACTGCAGATACAGATATAGACACTACAGATACAGATACAGACACTACAGATATAGACACTGCAGATACAGATACAGATACAGACACTACAGATACAGATATAGATATAGACACTACAGATACAGATACAGATACAGACACCACAGATACAGACACTACAGATACAGATATAGACACTGCAGATACAGATACAGATACTACAGATACAGATACAGACACTGCAGATACAGATATAGACACTGCAGATACAGATACAGATACTACAGATACAGATACAGATACAGACACTACAGATACAGACACTACAGATACAGATATAGACACTGCAGATACAGATATAGACACTGCAGATACAGATACAGATACAGATATAGACACTACAGATACAGACACTACAGATACAGACACTACAGATACAGATACTACAGATACAGACACTACAGATACAGATACTACAGATACAGATACAGACACTACAGATACAGATATAGATATAGACACTACAGATACAGATACAGACACTACAGATACAGATATAGACACTGCAGATACAGATACAGATACTACAGATACAGATACAGATACAGATATAGACACTACAGATACAGACACTACAGATACAGACACTACAGATACAGATATAGATATAGACACTGCAGATACAGATACAGATACTACAGATACAGATACAGATACAGATATAGACACTACAGATACAGACACTACAGATACAGACACTACAGATACAGATATAGACACTGCAGATACAGATACAGATACTACAGATACAGATACAGATACAGATATAGACACTACAGATACAGACACTACAGATACAGATATAGATATAGACACTACAGATACAAATACAGATACAGACACTACAGATACAGATATAGACACTACAGATACAGACACTACAGATACATATATATAGACACTACAGATATAGACACTACAGATACAGACACTACAGATACAGATATAGACACTACAGATACAGACACTACAGATACAGATATAGACACTACAGATATAGACACTACAGATACAGACACTACAGATACAGATACAGACACTACAGATACAGATATAGACACTACAGGTACAGACACTACAGATACAGATATAGACACTACAGATATAGACACTACAGATACAGACACTACAGATACAGATATAGACACTACAGATACAGACACTACAGATACAGATATAGACACTACAGATACAGATACAGATATAGACACTACAGATACAGATATAGACACTACAGATATAGACACTACAGATACAGATATAGACACTACAGATACAGATACAGACACTACAGATACAGATATAGACACTACAGATACAGATATAGACACTACAGATACAGATACAGACACTACAGATACAGATATAGACACTACAGATACAGATATAGACACTACAGATACAGATACAGACACTACAGATACAGACACTACAGATACAGACACTACAGATACAGATACAGACACTACAGATACAGATACAGACACTACAGATACAGATACTGCAGATACAGACACTACAGATACAGACACTACAGATACAGATATAGACACTACAGATACAGACACAGACACTACAGATACAGACACTAAAGATACAGACACTACAGATACAGACACTACAGATACAGACACTACAGATACAGACACTACAGATACAGATACTGCAGATACAGACACTAAAGATACAGACACTACAGATACAGACACTACAGATACAGATGCTACAGATACAGATACAGACACTACAGATACAGATACTGCAGATACAGACACTACAGATACAGATATAGACACTACAGATACAGATACAGACACAGACACTACAGATACAGATATAGACACTACAGATACAGATACAGATACAGACACTACAGATACAGACACTACAGATACAGACACTACAGATACAGACACTACAGATACAGATACAGATACAGATACTACAGATACAGATACAGATACTACAGATACAGATATAGACACTACAGATACAGATACAGACACTACAGATACAGATATAGACACTACAGATACAGATATAGACACTACAGATACAGATACAGATATAGACACTACAGATACAGATATAGACACTACAGATACAGATATAGACACTACAGATACAGACACTACAGATACAGACACTACAGATATAGACACTACAGATATAGACACTACAGATAGAGATACAGACACTAAAGACACCTCCGACAAACTGCTATGTAATTGCCCGTGTGTGTGTGAGGTTTGGTGTGTGATCACATGTTGACCAGTAGATGGCAGCGTAACCATTCTGTTGAATTGTAGAATTCTTCCACTGTAGTTGAGGGGTTCATGGCTGCCAGAGGATCTCAAACCTACACATTCTAACTTTGACTTTATCACATTATCATTATTTGTAAATACTGTTACAAAGAAATCGTTTTTCCTGAGTTAATTTCTGTACCATGTATACCAAAGGTAGTCTGTAATGTCTTGGTTAATGAGTTACAGATGGTTAATTTAACTTAAAATAAGCAGTTTGTTTAAGACAATGAAATTAGCAATAACTTGCTACTGTAATAAATTGCATTTGTTGATTGTTGTTTGTGTGAGAAAGGTGATTTAAGGAATGCCTGTAAAGTTGTATAGCGTATTCTCTCTCTTTTAACTTAAAAACATGAACCCTTTACCCTCTTAAAAACATGAACCCTTTACCCTCATGAGAATTGGCCATATATATATTATTATATTATATTATATTATATATATATGGATTGGGCTAAATTGAATGTTTTTTTTATACAGTAGAAATATGAAAATCATAATTGTGGTAGCAATTATAGGGGGCGGCAGGGTAGCCTAATGGTTAGAGTGTTGGACTAGCAACCAGCAGGTAGCCTAGTGGTTAGAGTGTTGGACTAGCAACCAGCAGGTAGCCTAGTGGTTAGAGTGTTGGACTAGTAACCAGCAGGTAGCCTAGTGGTTAGAGTGTTGGACTAGTAACCAGCAGGTAGCCTAGTGGTTAGAGTGTTGGACTAGCAACCAGCAGGTAGCCTAGTGGTTAGAGCGTTGGACTAGTAACCAGCAGGTAGCCTAGTGGTTAGAGTGTTGGACTAGCAACCAGCAGGTAGCCTAGTGGTTAGAGCGTTGGACTAGCAACCAGCAGGTAGCCTGGTGGTTAGAGTGTTGGACTAGCAACCAGCAGGTAGCCTAGTGGTTAGAGTGTTGGACTAGCAACCAGCAGGTAGCCTAGTGGTTAGAGCGTTGGACTAGTAACCAGCAGGTAGCCTAGTGGTTAAAGTGTTGGACTAGTAACCAGCAGGTAGCCTAGTGGTTACAGTGTTGGACTAGTAACCAGCAGGTAGCCTAGTGGTTACAGTGTTGGACTAGTAACCAGCAGGTAGCCTAGTGGTTAGAGTGTTGGACTAGTAACCAGCAGGTAGCCTAGTGGTTACAGTGTTGGACTAGTAACCAGCAGGTAGCCTAGTGGTTAGAGCGTTGGACTAGTAACCAGCAGGTAGCCTAGTGGTTAGAGTGTTGGACTAGCAACCAGCAGGTAGCCTAGTGGTTAGAGTGTTGGACTAGCAACCAGCAGGTAGCCTAGTGGTTAGAGTGTTGGACTAGTAACCAGCAGGTAGCCTAGTGGTTAGAGTGTTGGACTAGTAACCAGCAGGTAGCCTAGTGGTTAGAGTGTTGGACTTGGAACCAGCAGGTAGCCTAGTGGTTAGAGCGTTGGACTAGTAACCAGCAGGTAGCCTAGTGGTTAGAGCGTTGGACTAGTAACCAGCAGGTAGCCTAGTGGTTAGAGCGTTGGACTAGTAACCAGCAGGTAGCCTAGTGGTTAGAGCGTTGGACTAGTAACCAGCAGGTAGCCTAATGGTTAGAGAGTTGGACTTGGAACCAGCAGGTAGCCTAGTGGTTAGAGCGTTGGACTAGTAACCAGCAGGTAGCCTAGTGGTTAGAGCGTTGGACTAGTAACCAGCAGGTAGCCTAGTGGTTAGAGCGTTGGACTAGTAACCAGCAGGTAGCCTAGTGGTTAGAGCGTTGGACTAGTAACCAGCAGGTAGCCTAGTGGTTAGAGCGTTGGACTAGCAACCAGCAGATAGCCTAGTGGTTAGAGTGTTGGACTAGTAACCAGCAGGTAGCCTAGTGGTTAGAGAGTTGGACTAGTAACCAGCAGGTAGCCTAGTGGTTAGAGCGTTGGACTAGTAACCAGCAGGTAGCCTAGTGGTTAGAGCGTTGGACTAGTAACCAGCAGGTAGCCTAGTGGTTAGAGCGTTGGACTAGTAACCAGCAGGTAGCCTAGTGGTTAGAGCGTTGGACTAGTAACCAGCAGGTAGCCTAGTGGTTAGAGCGTTGGACTAGCAACCAGCAGGTAGCCTAGTGGTTAGAGTGTTGGACTAGTAACCAGCAGGTAGCCTAGTGGTTAGAGTGTTGGACTAGTAACCAGCAGGTAGCCTAGTGGTTAGAGCGTTGGACTAGTAACCAGCAGGTAGCCTAGTGGTTAGAGCGTTGGACTAGTAACCAGCAGGTAGCCTAGTGGTTAGAGCGTTGGACTAGTAACCAGCAGGTAGCCTAGTGGTTAGAGCGTTGGACTAGTAACCAGCAGGTAGCCTAGTGGTTAGAGCGTTGGACTAGCAACCAGCAGGTAGCCTAGTGGTTAGAGTGTTGGACTAGTAACCAGCAGGTAGCCTAGTGGTTAGAGTGTTGGACTAGTAACCAGCAGGTAGCCTAGTGGTTAGAGTGTTGGACTAGTAACCAGCAGGTAGCCTAGTGGTTAGAGTGTTGGACTAGTAACCAGCAGGTAGCCTAGTGGTTAGAGTGTTGGACTAGTAACCAGCAGGTAGCCTAGTGGTTAGAGCGTTGGACTAGCAACCAGCAGGTAGCCTAGTGGTTAGAGTGTTGGACTAGTAACCAGCAGGTAGCCTAGTGGTTAGAGTGTTGGACTAGTAACCAGCAGGTAGCCTAATGGTTAGAGCGTTGGACTAGTAACCAGCAGGTAGCCTAGTGGTTAGAGTGTTGGACTAGTAACCAGCAGGTAGCCTAGTGGTTAGAGCGTTGGACTAGCAACCAGCAGGTAGCCTAGTGGTTAGAGTGTTGGACTAGTAACCAGCAGGTAGCCTAGTGGTTAGAGTGTTGGACTAGTAACCAGCAGGTAGCCTAGTGGTTAGAGCGTTGGACTAGCAACCAGCAGGTAGCCTAGTGGTTAGAGTGTTGGACTAGTAACCAGCAGGTAGCCTAGTGGTTAGAGTGTTGGACTAGCAACCAGCAGGTAGCCTAGTGGTTAGAGTGTTGGACTAGTAACCAGCAGGTAGCCTAGTGGTTAGAGCGTTGGACTAGTAACCAGCAGGTAGCCTAGTGGTTAGAGTGTTGGACTAGTAACCAGCAGGTAGCCTAGTGGTTAGAGTGTTGGACTAGTAACCAGCAGGTAGCCTAGTGGTTAGAGCGTTGGACTAGTAACCAGCAGGTAGCCTAGTGGTTAGAGCGTTGGACTAGTAACCAGCAGGTAGCCTAGTGGTTAGAGCGTTGGACTAGTAACCAGCAGGTAGCCTAGTGGTTAGAGCGTTGGACTACTAACCAGCAGGTAGCCTAGTGGTTAGAGCGTTGGACTAGTAACCAGCAGGTAGCCTAGTGGTTAGAGCGTTGGACTAGTAACCAGCAGGTAGCCTAGTGGTTAGAGCGTTGGACTAGTAACCAGCAGGTAGCCTAGTGGTTAGAGTGTTGGACTAGTAACCAGCAGGTAGCCTAGTGGTTAGAGCATTGGACTAGTAACCAGCAGGTATGCTAGTGGTTAGAGCGTTGGACTAGTAACCAGCAGGTAGCCTAGTGGTTAGAGCATTGGACTAGTAACCAGCAGGTAGCCTAGTGGTTAGAGCGTTGGACTAGTAATCAGCAGGTAGCCTAGTGGTTAGAGCATTGGACTAGTAACCAGCAGGTAGCCTAGTGGTTAGAGCGTTGGACTAGTAACCAGCAGGTAGCCTAGTGGTTAGAGCGTTGGACTAGTAACCAGCAGGTAGCCTAGTGGTTAGAGCATTGGACTAGTAACCAGCAGGTAGCCTAGTGATTAGAGCGTTGGACTAGCAACCGAAAGGCTGCAAGTTCAAACCCCCGAGCTGACAAGGTACAAATCTGTCGTTCTGCCCCTGAACAGGCAGTTAACCCACTGTTCCTAGGCCAGTTAACCCACTGTTCCTAGGCCAGTTAACCCACTGTTCCTAGACCAGTTAACCCACTGTTCCTAGACCAGCTAAACCACTGTTCCTAGACCAGTTAACCCACTGTTCCTAGACCAGTTAACCCACTGTTCCTAGACCAGTTAACCCACTGTTCCTAGACCAGTTAACCCACTGTTCCTAGACCGTCATTGAAAATACGAATCTGTTCTTAACTGACTTGCCTAGTAAAATAACATTTATTTTTTAAAGGGTATTTTTTAAACAGTTTGGAGATAAAGGGAACAGTTTGGAGATAAAGGGAACAGTTTGGAGATAATGGGAACAGTTTGGAGATAAAGGGAACAGTTTGGAGATAAAGGGGACAGATTGGAGATAAAGGGAACTGTTTGGAGATAATGGGAACAGTTTGGAGATAAAGGGAACAGTTTGGAGATAAAGGGGACAGATTGGAGATAGAGGGAACAGTTTGGAGATAATGGGAACAGTTTGGAGATAAAGGGAACAGTTTGGAGATAAAGGGAATAGTTTGGAGATAAAGGGAACAGTTTGGAGATAATGGGGAAATGATTAGACCCAAGGTGAGGACACAACAGTTCACAACAGTTCACCTGACACAAGACTGAATCCAAACATTACAACTGTGGACTTTTTGCCTCATTTGTTGACAACAAAAATCTGAAAATACTCTGGATACGTTCAGTAACACAATAATAATATTCCTGGACAAATGTGTTGTAGGTCCTCTCTTCTATAACATTAGACTACTGTTCTGGTCCTCTCTTCTATAACATTAGACTACTGTTCTGGTCCTCTCTTCTATAACATTAGACTACTGTTCTGGTCCTCTCTTCTATAACATTAGACTACTGTTCTGGTCCTCTCTTCTATAACATTAGACTACTGTTCTGGTCCTCTCTTCTATAACATTAGACTACTGTTCTGGTCCTCTCTTCTATAACATTAGACTACTGTTCTGGTCCTCTCTTCTATAACATTAGACTACTGTTCTGGTCCTCTCTTCTATAACATTAGACTACTGTTCTGGTCCTCTCCTCTATAACAGACTACTGTTCTGGTCCTCTCTTCTATAACATTAGACTACTGTTCTGGTCCTCTCTTCTATAACATTAGACTACTGTTCTGGTCCTCTCTTCTATAACATTAGACTACTGTTCTGGTCCTCTCTTCTATAACAGACTACTGTTCTGGTCCTCTCTTCTATAACATTAGACTACTGTTCTGGTCCTCTCTTCTATAACATTAGACTTCTGTTCTGGTCCTCTCTTCTATAACATTAGACTACTGTTCTGGTCCTCTCTTCTATAACAGACTACTGTTCTGGTCCTCTCTTCTATAACATTAGACTACTGTTCTGGTCCTCTCTTCTATAACATTAGACTACTGTTCTAGTCCTCTCTTCTATAACAGACTACTGTTCTGGTCCTCTCTTCTATAACGTTAGACTACTGTTCTGGTCCTCTCTTCTATAACATTAGACTACTGTTCTGGTCCTCTCTTCTATAACATTAGACTACTGTTCTGGTCCTCTCTTCTATAACATTTAACTACTGTTCTGGTCCTCTCTTCTATAACATTAGACTACTGTTCTGGTCCTCTCTTCTATAACATTAGACTACTGTTCTGGTCCTCTCTTCTATAACATTAGACTACTGTTCTGGTCCTCTCTTCTATAACATTAGACTACTGTTCTGGTCCTCTCTTCTATAACATTTAACTACTGTTCTGGTCCTATACCTTCTACTATAATCTGAAAAAAGTCATAGTATTTCATACACCACATATATGCCAAACTGAAATCTTATCAGAACCATGTTGGGTCGTTTTAACAGGTTTTTGTATTGACTTAAAACCGGTCAAAATAATGTAATTTGGACATTTTAAGTAAAATCTTTTTTTTAACAAATTATTGAATTTTCTCCATGGACCCTAAACGTCTTTTCAGCACAAGACAAGGAGAGACGACAGAGAACTGTACAGATGTCAACTATAACTCTCTTATTCTCTCTCTCCCTCTCTCTCTCTGTCTCACTCCCTGCTCTCTCTCTCTCTGCCCGTTCTCTCTCTCTCTCTCTCTCTTTCTCTCCTTCTCTCTCTCTCTCTCTCTCCCTCTCTCTCTCTGTGTCTCACTCCCCCCTCTCTCCCTCCTCCTCCCCCTCTCTCTCTCTCCTCCTCCCCCTCTCTCTCTCCTACTCTCTCTCTCCCCCCTCTCTCTATCATTCTCTCTCTCCCTCTCTCCCTTTCTATCTCTCTCTGTCTTCCTCTTTCTCTCCCAATCTCTCCCTCTCCCTCTTCCCCTCTCTCTGCATTCCTTGGAACATTCCAGTGATTTGTTTACCCCTCTGTTTGTGTTAATGTGTTGTTTGTTTACTCGCCTAAGTGTCAAAGAAAATCATATTATCGCTGTCATGGTTAGAACTGTGGTCTGGTTGCCTTTGGGAGAAGTGCGGAATTGTGGCTAGGCTGTGTGTGTGTGTTGGTGATTGCTTGGGTCATGTGTGTGAGCGCGTGTGGAATGGTAGCTTGCCATGAAATTGATCCCAGTGTTTGGGATCCAGGCAGACCTCTCCTCTCTTCTCGCAAAGCGGCGGATGCAGGAGGAAGAGGAGGAGAAGAGAGGAGAGAGAAGGAATGAGGAGAAGAGAGGGGCAAAGAGGTGTAGGGAGGGGGAGAAGAGAGGAGAGAGACGGAATGAGGAGAAGAGGGGGGCAAAGAGGTGTAGGGAGGGGGAGAAGAGAGGAGAGAGACGGAATGAGGAGAAGAGAGGGGCAAAGATGCAATGGGAGGAGGAGGAGAAGAGAGGAGGGGGGAGGAGAGAGGAATGAGGAGAAGAGAGGAGGTGGGAGGAGAGAGGAATGAGAAGGATTGAGGAGAAGAGAGGAGGGGGGAGGAGAGAGGAATGAGGAGAAGAGAGGAGGGGGGAGGAGAGAGGAATGAGAAGGATTGAGGAGAAGAGAGGAGGGGGGAGGAGAGAGGAATGAGAAGGATTGAGGAGAAGAGAGGAGGGGGGAGGAGAGAGGAATGAGAAGGATTGAGGAGAAGAGAGGAGGGGGGAGGAGAGAGGAATGAGAAGGCCAAAAATGTATTCACCCAATGGCAGCAACCAGTTACATACTGGCAGAGTACAGGATGGCATTTCCACCAGGTAGAAACATTTCAGACAGCCATCTAATCTACCAGGAGTTTCATACAGCCATCTAATCTACCAGGAGTTTCATACAGACATCTAATCTACCAGGAGTTTCAGACAGCCATCTTATCTACCAGGAGTTTCATACAGCCATCTAATCTACCAGGAGTTTCATACAGACATCTAATCTACCAGGAGTTTCATACAGCCATCTAATCTACCAGGAGTTTCAGACAGCCATCTAATCTACCAGGAGTTTCAGACAGCCATCTAATCTACCAGGAGTTTCAGACAGCCATCTAATCTACCAGGAGTTTCATACAGCCATCTAATCTACCAGGAGTTTCAGACAGCCATCTAATCTACCAGGAGTTTCAGACAGCCATCTAATCTACCAGGAGTTTCAGACAGCCATCTAATCTACCAGGAGTTTCAGACAGCCATCTAATATACCAGGAGTTTCATACAGCCAACTAATGACATCATCAACAGACTTCCGGCGCCGACAGAGATGGCCGCCTCGCTTCGCGTTCCTAGGAAACTATGCAGTTTTTTGTTTTTTTTACGTGTTATTTCTTACATTGGTACCCCAGGTCATCTTAGGTTTCATTACATACAGTCGAGAAGAACTGCTGAATATAAGAGCAGCGTCAACTCATCATCAATATGACCAAGACTATGACTTTCGCGAAGCGGATCCTGTGTTCTGCCTTTCACCCAGGACAACGGAATGGATCCCAGCCGGCGACCCCAAAAAACGACTTCGAAAAAGGGGAAAACGAAGCGGTCTTCTGGTCAGACTCCGGAGACGGGCACATCGTGCACCACTCCCTAGCATTCTCCTCGCCAATGTCCAGTCTCTTGACAACAAGGTTGATGAAATCCGAGCAAGGGTAGCATTCCAGAGGGACATCAGAGACTGTAACGTTCTTTGCTTCACGGAAACATGGCTCACTGGAGAGACGCTATCGGAGACGGTGCAGCCAGCTGGTTTCTCCACGCATCGCGCCGACAGAAACAAACATCTTTCTGGTAAGAAGAGGGGCGGGGGCGTATGCTTCATGGTTAACGTGACGTGGTGTGGTCACAACAACATACAGGAACTCAAGTCCTTCTGTTCACTTGATTTAAAATTCCTCACAATCAAATGTAGACCGCATTATCTACCAAGGGAATTCTCTTCGATTATAATCACAGCCGTATATATTCCCCCCAAGCAGACATATCGATGGCTCTGAACGAACTTTATTTGACTCTTTGCAAACTGGAATCCATATATCCGGAGGCTGCATTCATTGTAGCTGGGGCTTTTAACAAGGCTAATCTGAAAACAAGACTCCCTAAATTTTATCAGCATATCGATTGCGCAACCAGGGCTGGAAAAACCTTGGATCACTGTTACTCTAACTTCCGCGACGCATATAAGGCCCTGCCCCGCCCTCCTTTCGGAAAAGCTGACCACGACTCCATTTTGTTGATCCCTGCCTACAGACAGAAACTAAAACAAGAAGCTCCCGCGCTGAGTTCTGTTCAACGCTGGTCCGACCAAGCTGACTCCACACTCCAAGACTGCTTCCATCACGTGGACTGGGATATGTTCCGTATTGCGTCAGACAACAACATTGACGAATACGCTGATTCGGTGAGCGAGTTCATTAGAACGTGCGTTGAAGATGTCGTTCCCATAGCAACGATTAAAACATTCCCAAACCAGAAACCGTGGATTGATGGCAGCATTCACGTGAAACTGAAAGCGCGAACCACTGCTTTTAATCAGGGCAAGGTGACTGGAAACATGACCGAATACAAACAGTGTAACTATTCCCTCCGCAAGGCAATCAAACAAGCTAAGCGTCAGTATAGAGACAAAGTAGAATCTCAATTCAACGGCTCAGACACAAGAGGTATGTGGCAGGGTCTACAGTCAATCACGGACTACAAAAAGAAAACCAGCACTGTTACGGACCAGGATGTCTTGCTCCCAGGCAGACTAAATAACTTTTTTGCCCGCTTTGAGGACAATACAGTGCCACTGACACTGCCCGCAACTAAAACATGCGGACTCTCCTTCACTGCAGCCGACGTGAGGAAAACATTTAAACGTGTCAACCCTCGCAAGGCTGCAGGCCCAGACGGCATCCCCAGCCGGGCCTTCAGAGCATGCGCAGACCAGCTGGCTGGTGTGTTTACGGACATATTCAATCAATCCCTATCCCAGTCTGTTGTTCCCACATGCTTCAAGAGGGCCACCATTGTTCCTGTTCCCAAGAAAGCTAAGGCAACTGAGCAAAACGACTACCGCCCCGTAGCACTCACTTCCGTCATCATGAAGTGCTTTGAGAGACTAGTCAAGGACCATATCACCTCCACCCTACCTGACACCCTAGACCCACTCCAATTTGCTTACTGCCCAAATAGGTCCACAGATGATGCAATCTCAACCAAACTGCACACTGCCCTAACCCATCTGGACAAGAGGAATACCTATGTGATAATGCTGTTCATCGACTACAGCTCGGCATTTAGCACCATAGTGCCCTCCAAGCTCGTCATCAAGCTCGAGACCCTGGGTCTCGACCCCGCCCTGTGCAACTGGGTACTGGACTTCCTGACGGGCCGCCCCAAGGTGGTGAGGGTAGGCAACAACATCTCCACCCCGCTGATCCTCAACACTGGGGCCCCACAAGGGTGCGCTCTGAGCCCTCTCCTGTACTCCCTGTTCACCCACGACTGCGTGGCCACGCACGCCTCCAACTCAATCATCAAGTTTGCGGACGACACAACAGTGGTAGGCTTCATTACCAACAACGACGAGACGGCCTACAGGGAGGAGGTGAGGGCCCTCGGAGTGTGGTGTCAGGAAAATAACCTCACACTCAACGTCAACAAAACTAAGGAGATGATTGTGGAATTCAGGAAACAGCAGAGGGAACACCCCCCTATCCATATCAATGGAACAGTAGTGGAGAGGGTAGTAAGTTTTAAGTTCCTCGGCGTACACATCACAGACAAACTGAATTGGTCCACCCACACAGACAGCATCGTGAAGAAGGCGCAGCAGCGCCTCCTCAACCTCAGGAGGCTGAAGAAATTCGGCTTGTCACCAAAAGCACTCACAAACTTCTACAGATGCACAATCGAGAGCATCCTGTCGGGCTGTATCACCGCCAGGATAGGACCAGGATATGGCCAGGATAGGACCAGGATATGGCCAGGATAGGACCAGGATAGGACCAGGATAGGGCCAGGATAGGACCAGGATAGGACCTGGATATGGCCAGGATATGGCCAGGATAGGACCAGGATAGGACCAGGATAGGACCAGGATATGGCCAGGATAGGACCAGGATATCCCCAGGATAGGACCAGGATAGGGCCAGGACAGGGCCAGGATAGGGCCAGGATACAGGACAGGACCAGTTGGAAAGGATATGACCAGGATAGTACCAGGATAGCGCCAGTTGGACAGAATAGGACAAGGATAGGTCCAGGATAGGGCCAGTTGGACAGGATAGGACCAGGATAGGACCAGGATAGGACCAGGATAGGACCAGTTGGACAGGATAGGACCAGGATAGACCAGAATAGGACCAGGATAGGGCCAGGATAGGGCCAGTTGGACAGGATAGGACCAGGATAGGACCAGGATATGACCAGGATAGGACCAGGATAGGGCCAGTTGGACAGGATAGAACCAGGATAGGACCAGTTGGACAGGATAGGACCAGGATATGACCAGAATAGGGCCAGTTGGACAGGATAGGACCAGGATATGACCAGAATAGGGCCAGTTAGACAGGATAGGGCCAGGATAGGACCAGGATGGGGCCAGTTGGACAGGATAGGACCAGGATAGGATGAGAGAATTTCAGCATCACACACACACTCACCATAATTTTCGCTCTCTCACTTTGATGAACCCTGTAGATCTCTAACAACAGATTGCAGACAGAAACGTAATCACTTCTCTTTATAAAGCCCAGTGGCTCTTATCCATGGACTAGACTGGTCTGGACTGGGGAGATAATTTAACATAATGGCAGACAGGCTGATCAGTGGAAGTGGCTGAGGATCACACAAAGGGAACATGAGGTCAGAAGGAGGGAGTTGAAAGAGAAAGATCTGTCTCATTCTGTACAGTTTAGGTGGGTGAGGGGGGTTGAGGTGAGGGAGAATTACTGGGAGGGGGTGAGGGATGGGGGGGTTGTGTGTTTAAACTCTACACGGCTCGTTAGTCCTCGTTAGGGACAGAGTTTCCCTGATTGCAACAGGACCTGTTGAGGAACAACCCTGGGTCCTGGTCACGCAGTGTGGAAATTGGATTTCATTGATTCCTCACGTCCACTCTCATCGTGTCCTACTCAAAGCTCACTGGACGAGAAGCAGGCGAGGAGAGTGGAAGAGGAGGGATCAAGGAAACGCAATTGAGATTCGCGCAGTGTCCTGTGCTTCACCTTAGTAAGGTCAGGGGCAGTCTGACTATCTGTATTTGTCTAATAAAAACCTTGATCATTTTAACATCAACACCCCTTTATAGACACTGTGAGATATGAATTTAGCTAAAAAGCTCGGCAGACCTTAACCTCTCCCTCTCCCTCTCCCCCCTCCCTCCCTCACGCTCTCTTTCTCCCTCTCTCTGAAGGACAGTGTTCTGCCCGACCCTAGAGTAGTGGTCAGTGCTGTGTTGTGATGGGGTCTAGTAGAGCTGTGTTGTGATGGGGTCTAGTAGAGCTGTGTTGTGATGGGGTCTAGTAGAGCTGTGTTGTGATGGGGTCTAGTAGAGCTGTGTTGTGATGGGGTCTAGTAGAGCTGTGTTGTGATGGGGTCTAGTAGAGCTGTGTTGTGATGGGGTTTAGTAGATCTGTGTTGTGATGGGGTTTAGTAGAGCTGTGTTGTGATGGGGTCTAGTACAGCTGTGTTGTGATGGGGTCTAGTAGAGCTGTGTTGTGATGGGGTCTAGTAGAGCTGTGTTGTGATGGGGTCTTGTAGTGCTGTGTTGTGATGGGGTCTAGTAGAGCTGTGTTGTGATGGGCCGGGTCTAGTAGAGCTGTGTTGTGAAGGGGTCTAGTAGAGCTGTGTTGTGATGGGGTCTAGTAGAGCTGTGTTGTGATGGGGTCTAGTAGTGCTGTGTTGTGATGGGGTCTAGTAGAGCTGTGTTGTGATGTGCCGGGTCTAGTAGAGCTGTGTTGTGATGGGATCTAGTAGAGCTGTCTTGTGATGGGGTCTAGTAGAGCTGTGTTGTGATGGGGTCTAGTAGAGCTGTGTTGTGATGGGGTCTAGTAGAGCTGTGTTGTGATGGGGTCTAGTAGAGCTGTGTTGTGATGGGGTCTAGTAGTGCTGTGTTGTGATGGGGTCTAGTAGAGATGTGTTGTGATGAGGTCTAGTATAGCTGTGTTGTGATGGGCTGGGTCTAGTATAGCTGTGTTGTGAAGGGGTCTTTATAGAGCTGTGTTGTGATGGGGTCTAGTAGAGCTGTGTTGTGATGGGGTCTAGTAGAGCTGTGTTGTGATGGGGTCTAGTAGAGCTGTGTTGTGATGGGGTCTAGTAGAGCTGTGTTGTGATGGGGTCTAGTAGAGCTGTGTTGTGATGGGGTCTAGTAGTGCTGTGTTGTGATGGGGTCTAGTAGAGCTGTGTTGTGATGGGCTGGGTCTAGTATAGCTGTGTTGTGAAGGGGTCTTTATAGAGCTGTGTTGTGATGGGGTCTAGTAGAGCTGTGTTGTGATGGGGTCTAGTAGAGCTGTGTTGTGATGGGGTCTAGTAGAGCTGTGTTGTGATGGGGTCTAGTAGAGCTGTGTTGTGATGGGGTCTAGTAGAGCTGTGTTGTGATGGGGTCTAGTAGTGCTGTGTTGTGATGGGGTCTAGTAGAGCTGTGTTGTGATGTGCCGGGTCTAGTAGAGCTGTGTTGTGATAGGATCTAGTAGAGCTGTGTTGTGATGGGGTCTAGTAGTGCTGTGTTGTGATGGGGTCTAGTAGAGCTGTGTTGTGATGTGCCGGGTCTAGTAGAGCTGTGTTGTGATGTGGTCTAGTAGAGCTGTGCTGTGATGAGGTCTAGTAGAGCTGTGTTGTGATGGGCCAGGTCTAGTAGAGCTGTGTTGTGATGGGGTCTAGTAGAGCTGTGTTGTGATGGGGTCTAGTAGAGCTGTGTTGTGATGGGGTCTAGTAGAGCTGTGTTGTGATGAGGTCTAGTAGAGCTGTGTTGTGATGTGGTCTAGTAGAGCTGTGTTGTGATGGGGTCTAGTAGAGCTGTGTTGTGATGAGGTCTAGTAGAGCTGTGTTGTGATGAGGTCTAGTAGAGCTGTGTTGTGATGAGGTCTAGTAGAGCTGTGTTGTGATGAGGTCTAGTAGAGCTGTGTTGTGATGGGGTCTAGTAGAGCTGTGTTGTGATGAGGTCTAGTAGAGCTGTGTTGTGATGGGGTCTAGTAGAGCTGTGTTGTGATGGGGTCTAGTAGTGCTGTGTTGTGATGGGGTCTAGTAGAGCTGTGTTGTGATGTGCCGGGTCTAGTAGAGCTGTGTTGTGATGTGGTCTAGTAGAGCTGTGCTGTGATGAGGTCTAGTAGAGCTGTGTTGTGATGGGGTCTAGTAGAGCTGTGTTGTGATGGGGTCTAGTAGAGCTGTGTTGTGATGGGGTCTAGTAGAGCTGTGTTGTGATGAGGTCTAGTAGAGCTGTGTTGTGATGTGGTCTGGTAGAGCTGTGTTGTGATGGGGTCTAGTAGAGCTGTGTTGTGATGGGGTCTAGTAGAGCTGTGTTGTGATGGGGTCTAGTAGAGCTGTGTTGTGATGAGGTCTAGTAGAGCTGTGTTGTGATGGGGTCTAGTAGAGCTGTGTTGTGATGGGGTCTAGTAGTGCTGTGTTGTGATGGGGTCTAGTAGAGCTGTGTTGTGATGTGCCGGGTCTAGTAGAGCTGTGTTGTGATAGGATCTAGTAGAGCTGTGTTGTGATGGGGTCTAGTAGTGCTGTGTTGTGATGGGGTCTAGTAGAGCTGTGTTGTGATGTGCCGGGTCTAGTAGAGCTGTGTTGTGATGTGGTCTAGTAGAGCTGTGCTGTGATGAGGTCTAGTAGAGCTGTGTTGTGATGGGCCAGGTCTAGTAGAGCTGTGTTGTGATGGGGTCTAGTAGAGCTGTGTTGTGATGGGGTCTAGTAGAGCTGTGTTGTGATGGGGTCTAGTAGAGCTGTGTTGTGATGAGGTCTAGTAGAGCTGTGTTGTGATGTGGTCTAGTAGAGCTGTGTTGTGATGGGGTCTAGTAGAGCTGTGTTGTGATGAGGTCTAGTAGAGCTGTGTTGTGATGAGGACTAGTAGAGCTGTGTTGTGATGAGGTCTAGTAGAGCTGTGTTGTGATGAGGTCTAGTAGAGCTGTGTTGTGATGGGGTCTAGTAGAGCTGTGTTGTGATGGGGTCTAGTAGAGCTGTGTTGTGATGGGGTCTAGTAGAGCTGTGTTGTGATGGGGTCTAGTAGTGCTGTGTTGTGATGGGGTCTAGTAGAGCTGTGTTGTGATGTGCCGGGTCTAGTAGAGCTGTGTTGTGATGTGGTCTAGTAGAGCTGTGCTGTGATGAGGTCTAGTAGAGCTGTGTTGTGATGGGGTCTAGTAGAGCTGTGTTGTGATGGGGTCTAGTAGAGCTGTGTTGTGATGGGGTCTAGTAGAGCTGTGTTGTGATGAGGTCTAGTAGAGCTGTGTTGTGATGTGGTCTGGTAGAGCTGTGTTGTGATGGGGTCTAGTAGAGCTGTGTTGTGATGGGGTCTAGTAGAGCTGTGTTGTGATGGGGTCTAGTAGAGCTGTGTTGTGATGAGGTCTAGTAGAGCTGTGTTGTGATGTGGTCTAGTAGAGCTGTGTTGTGATGAGGTCTAGTAGAGCTGTGTTGTGATGTGGTCTAGTAGAGCTGTGTTGTGATGGGGTCTAGTAGAGCTGTGTTGTGATGGGGTCTAGTAGAGCTGTGTTGTGATGGGGTCTAGTAGTGCTGTGTTGTGATGGGGTCTAGTAGAGATGTGTTGTGATGAGGTCTAGTATAGCTGTGTTGTGAAGGGCTGGGTCTAGTATAGCTGTGTTGTGAAGGGGTCTTTATAGAGCTGTGTTGTGATGGGGTCTAGTAGAGCTGTGTTGTGATGGGGTCTAGTAGAGCTGTGTTGTGATGGGGTCTAGTAGAGCTGTGTTGTGATGGGGTCTAGTAGAGCTGTGTTGTGATGGGGTCTAGTAGAGCTGTGTTGTGATGGGGTCTAGTAGAGCTGTGTTGTGATGAGGTCTAGTAGAGCTGTGTTGTGATGGGGTCTAGTAGTGCTGTGTTGTGATGGGGTCTAGTAGAGCTGTGTTGTGATGTGCCGGGTCTAGTAGAGCTGTGTTGTGATGTGGTCTAGTAGAGCTGTGCTGTGATGAGGTCTAGTAGAGCTGTGTTGTGATGGGGTCTAGTAGAGCTGTGTTGTGATGGGGTCTAGTAGAGCTGTGTTGTGATGGGGTCTAGTAGTGCTGTGTTGTGATGGGGTCTAGTAGAGCTGTGTTGTGATGTGCCGGGTCTAGTAGAGCTGTGTTGTGATGTGGTCTAGTAGAGCTGTGCTGTGATGAGGTCTAGTAGAGCTGTGTTGTGATGGGGTCTAGTAGAGCTGTGTTGTGATGGGGTCTAGTAGAGCTGTGTTGTGATGGGGTCTAGTAGAGCTGTGTTGTGATGAGGTCTAGTAGAGCTGTGTTGTGATGGGGTCTAGTAGAGCTGTGTTGTGATGAGGTCTAGTAGAGCTGTGTTGTGATGTGGTCTAGTAGAGCTGTGTTGTGATGAGGTCTAGTAGAGCTGTGTTGTGATGTGGTCTAGTAGAGCTGTGTTGTGATGAGGTCTAGTAGAGCTGTGTTGTGATGTGGTCTAGTAGAGCTGTGTTGTGATGTGGTCTAGTAGAGCTGTGTTGTGATGGGGTCTAGTAGAGCTGTGTTGTGATGGGGTCTAATAGAGCTGTGTTGTGATGGGGTCTAGTAGAGCTGTGTTGTGATGGGGTCTAGTAGAGCTGTGTTGTGATGGGGTCTAATAGAGCTGTGTTGTGATGGGGTCTAGTAGAGCTGTGTTGTGATGGGGTCTAGTAGAGCTGTGTTGTGATGTGGTCTAGTAGAGCTGTGTTGTGATGTGGTCTAGTAGAGCTGTGTTGTGATGGGGTCTAGTAGAGCTGTGTTGTGATGGGGTCTAATAGAGCTGTGTTGTGATGGGGTCTAGTAGAGCTGTGTTGTGATGGGGTCTAGTAGAGCTGTGTTGTGATGTGGTCTAGTAGAGCTGTGTTGTGATGTGGTCTAGTAGAGCTGTGTTGTGATGGGGTCTAGTAGAGCTGTGTTGTGATGGGGTCTAGTAGAGCTGTGTTGTGATGGGGTCTAGTAGAGCTGTGTTGTGATGGGGTCTAGTAGAGCTGTGCTGTGATGGGGTCTAGTAGAGCTGTGTGGTGATGTGGTCTAGTAGAGCTGTGTTGTGATGGGGTCTAGTAGAGCTGTGTTGTGATGGGGTCTAGTAGAGCTGTGTTGTGATGGGGTCTAGTAGAGCTGTGTTGTGATGTGGTCTAGTAGAGCTGTGTTGTGATGGGGTCTAGTAGAGCTGTGTTGTGATGGGGTCTAGTAGAGCTGTGTTGTGATGGGGTCTAGTAGAGCTGTGTTGTGATGGGGTCTAGTAGAGCTGTGTTGTGATGGGGTCTAGTAGAGCTGTGTTGTGATGAGGTCTAGTAGAGCTGTGTTGTGATGGGGTCTAGTAGAGCTGTGTGGTGATGGGGTCTAGTAGAGCTGTGTGGTGATGAGGTCTAGTAGAGCTGTGTGGTGATGGGGTCTAGTAGAGCTGTGTTGTGATGAGGTCTAGTAGAGCTGTGTGGTGATGGGGTCTAGTAGAGCTGTGTTGTGATGAGGTCTAGTAGAGCTGTGTGGTGATGGGGTCTAGTAGAGCTGTGTTGTGATGGGGTCTAGTAGATCTGTGTTGTGATGGGGTCTAGTAGAGCTGTGTTGTGATGAGGTCTAGTAGAGCTGTGTGGTGATGGGGTCTAGTAGAGCTGTGTTGTGATGAGGTCTAGTAGAATTGTGTTGTGATGGGGTCTAGTAGAGCTGTGTTGTGATGGGGTCTAGTAGAGCTGTGTGGTGATGAGGTCTAGTAGAGCTGTGTTGTGATGAGGTCTAGTAGAGCTGTGTTGTGGGATGGTGAGCCGTTCTGACGTTGAGCAGTGAGGTACAGTCTTGATTTATTTTGTTGATCAACTGTCCTGGGAAGTCTTTTCTTGGTTGGAGGGTGGACACAACTATATTGGTTGTTGGGAACGTAGCCTGTGCCTGTTCTGCCACTCTTCTCACTGCCCCAGATACATTTTCACCTTTGGCATGAAGGTTGTTTGTGCCAGTGTGGATGATGATGTTATCAGGTGTGTGGGCTGAACTGGTGTGTGGGCTGAACTGTTTCATCTCTTCTTTGAGTTTCTGGACAGTGTCCTCTTGAAGCTTGTTCTCTCTGAGTTCTATGACCTCTGCTTCGACTAGAGAGAGGGTGTTGTGGAAACGTTGCATAGCAGGTGTTCTTGGTGTTGTCGACATGTCCTCGGCTCTGTCTGCTGCAGGTGAGGTAGGTAGAGGGACACTGAGGGGCTTCTTGCTGGGTCACAGAGACTGTTGGGGGCCCTTTTCTCCACCATCTCCCTCCTTGACTTTCACCTCAGCTTCTGAGATGAGTTCAGCTTCTACTTTTAGGATAGCAAATATATTCTCTAAATCCTGGAGGCTTGAATCTTTGCCTTGTATCAATACAGTTCCATTATTGTAGAAGTTTACTGTTTGATTACGTGTTGCTCTGGTCAACTTCTTCAACAATGCTGATCTGACATCCTTGGCTGATGCCTCTCTTTGCTTGAGAAAGGGAAATGGTTGCAAATAACTATTTTCCATATGTGCCCTCTCTGCTCTTGTTTTTGCCACTGGGAAGATCTGCAAACATTCATGGTTCTGTCCCATTATCAAAACCTTGAAACTTTTCTTAGCTTTCTCCATTTTGGATGTCTGGTGGGTAAACAATTTCCATAGCAACACTGGTGATGTTGGCTACAACGTCGCAATAGAAGCCTACCTTTCCCAAAACAGCCATTGTTTCTTGCATTATTGCCTCTTGTGTCTTTAGAGAGCAGGTTTACTTTGATGTCCTTTGTCTTATTTCCTTCTTCTGTCTTTCTATTGTGTTGTTAACTAATGAAATGTTGTTAGCTAGTTAGCTTATTTTAGAAGAGTACATAGCAACTGCTTAGCAATTGGTAAACAATCCAGATAGCTAAGCTAACTGCTCAATACTATAATCTTATAAGCCTATCTTCTTCATGTGTTGCTTGTTTTGTCTTCCATTCAGTCTTGCAGTTTATTTATTTTTCCCCCTCTTAAAACCACTAAATTTCAATATTTGCAGGAGGACATTTTTTCCAGCAGCTGAACTCTCTATTTTCTCTCTCCTTTTACCTCTCTGCCCCCCCCTCTCTCTCTCTCTCTCCTCTCTCTCTCTCTCCTCTCTCTCTCTCTTTCTCCCTCTCTCACTCCCTTTCCCTCTCTCCCCCTTTCTCTCTCTCTCTCTCTCTCCTCCCTTTCTCTCTCTCTCTCCTCCCTTTCTCTCTCTCTCTCTCTCTCTCTCTCTCTCTCTCTCTCTCTCTCTCTCTCTCTCTCTCTCTCTCTCGCTCCAGCTGCTCTGGGAGACTCAACAAAAACAAAGAGCCCTGTGAGGGAGGGACCACCTGCTCAGAGAGGATTGTGGGTAGGAGCTACCGTACACTTTACAGTTGAGCGAGGAGCAGTAGGAGTGTGTGTGTAACGGGAAGGGAAATGATGAGGTTCTGTCTCTGTAGGAAGTGTCTGGGCTCAGCGTCCGTGGCATGGCTGAATGGTTGTATGCGCCCCTGTCTCCCTGCCTGCCTGTCTCCCTGCCTGTCTCCCTGCCTGCCTGTCTCCCTGCCTGCCTGTCTCCCTGCCTGCCTGTCTCCGTCTCCTTGCCTGTCTCCCTGTCTCCCTGCCAGCCTGTCTCCCTGTCTCCCTGCCTGCCTGTCTCCCTGTCTCCCTGCCTGCCTGTCTCCCTTCTGCATGTCTTCCTGCTTGTCTCCCTGTCTCCCTGCCTGTCTGACGAACGGACAGTGGTTGGAGTCTCAGTCCTCTGCAGTACATAAACGCTCCACGCTACATTAGAGCCCAAAGCCTTTCCACATGTTGTTTGCAGAAGGCCTCTATGGTACTTAAAGACCAATTCCTATAACCAACCCTACACTGACTGAACATCTCTCTCTCTCTCTCTCTCTCTCTCTCTCTCTCTCTCTCTCTCTCTACCGCTGTCCCATGGTCCATACACTCACACTGACTGAACCACTGTGGGACTATGGGACTGTGAGGCAATGGGGTTGTGTGGCAATGGGGTTGTGTGGCAGTGGGTCTGTGGGGCAGTGGGTCTGTGGGGCAGTGGGGCTGTGGGTCTGTCTGGCTGTGGGGCTGTGGGGCAGTGGGTCTGTGGGGCTATGGGGCTGTGGGTCTGTGGGGCTGTGGGGCTGTGGGGCAGTGGGGCTGTGGGGCTGTGGGGCTGTGGGGCTGTGGGCAGTGGGGCTGTGGGGCTGTGGGTCTGGGGGCTGTGGGGCTGTGGGTCAATGGGGCTGTGGGTCAATGGGGCTGTGGGGCTGTAGGGCTGTGGATCAATGGGGCTGTGGATCAATGGGGCTGTGGGGCTGTGGGTCTGTGGGTCTGTGGGGCTGTGGGTGAATGGGTCTGTGGGTCTGTGGGGCTGTGGGGCTGTGGATCAATGGGTCTGTGGGGCTGTGGGTGAATGGGTCTGTGGGGCTGTGGGGCTGTGGGGCTGAGTGGCTGTGGGTCAATGGGTCTGTGGGTCTGTGGGGCTGTGGGGCTGTGGGTTCAATTGGGCTGAGTGGCTGTGGGGCTGTGGGGCTGTGGGTCAATGGGGCTGTGGGGCAGTGGGACTGTGGGTCAGATGTTGGGCACTGTGATATGATTCAGGTAGAGTAGGGTAATTAGGGAACAGCTAGACAGAGCAGAGATAGACCCTGAACACTAAGGAGGGAACAGCTAGACCTGGACAGAGCAGAGATAGACCCTGAACACTAAGGAACACTAACCAAACTAACTAAACTAATTGAACTATGAAAACTAACTAAACTAACTGAACCAACTGAACTAAGTAACTGAACTAATTAAACTAACTAACTAACTCAATTAACTAACTCAATTCCCTAAACTAACTGAACTAACCTACTAAACTAGCTAAACTAACTGAACTAAATCAACTTACTGAACTAACCTACTGAACTAACTGAACAAGCTAACTGAACTAACTAACTCAGCTAACTAAACTAACTGAAATAACTGAACTAAGTAACGGAACTTACGGAACTTAATAAACTAACTCAACTAACCAAATTATCTAACTAACTAACTAACTAACTAACTAAACTAACTAACTAAACTAACTAACTAACTAACTAACTAACTAACTAAACTAACTGAACTAACGAACCATATTAACTAACTATTTCAACTAACTGAACTAACTGAGCTAACTTGCTGAACAAATTAAACAAACTAAACTAACTGAACTAACTTTCTGAACTAGTCTACTTAACTAACTGAACTAACTGAGCTAACTAAACTAACTAAATTAACAAACTAACTAAACTATCTAAACTAATTGAGAAACCTACTGAACTAACTGAACTAACAAACCTACTGGATAAACCAAACAAACTGAACTAACTTTCTGAACTAATCTACTCAACTAACTGAACTAACAAAGCTAACTGAACCTACTGAACTAATTAAACTAACTGAACTAACTGAACTATCTAAACTAACTAAACTAACTAACTGAACTTACTAACTACATTAACTAACTAAGTAAACTACCTAAACTAACTGAACTAACCTACTGAACTAACTAACTGAACTAACTGAACTAACTAACTAAACAAATTCAACTGACTGAACTAATAACTGAACTAACTAACTAAACTAACTAAACTAACTAACTAACTAAGTAACTGAACTAACTAACTCAATTAACTAACTAAGTAAATGACCTAAACTAACTGAGCTAACCTACTGAACTAAGTGAACTAAGTAACTGAACTAACTGCACTAAATAAACTAACTCAACTAACTAAATTAACAAACTAACTAAAATATCTAAACTAACTGAGCTAGCCTACTGAACAAACTAAACAAACTGAACTAACTTTCTGAACTAATCTACTTAACTAACGGAACTAACTAAACTAACTGAACTAATTCAACTGACTGAACTAAAAACTGAACTAACTAACTAAGTAACTGAACTAAGTAACTCAATTAACTAACTATGTAAACAACCTAAACTAACTGAACTAACCAACTGAACTAACTAAACTAACTGAACTAACTGAACTATCTAAAGGGAACAAATGAAAACACAACTCATTAAGAAAGTAAATGGAACCACACAAACTGACGGCGAACTAAAGTTCCAGTGATTTAGTCTCCAGGTTCCATCATCTAGTCCCAGTTCCATTCCTGTTGTATAGGTGGTCCTATATATATGTATATATGTATATATATCTATATCTATATCATGTCTATATATGGCGGTCCTATAGATATGTATATATATCTATATCTATATCATGTCTATATATGGCGGTCCTATAGATATGTATATATCTATATCTATATCATGTCTATATATGGTGGTCCTATATATATGTATATATCTATATCTATATCATGTCTATATATGGCGGTCCTATATATATGTATATATCTATATCTATATCATGTCTATATATGGTGGTCCTTCCCTCCGACACTCCATCAGGAGGTACGTTGTTGTGAAGTATGCTGGGTAATGACTACACTAATCAACCACCTGTCGCAGCGCTCGCTCGCTCCGATCCAACGTGCCAAGTATTCACACGCGCACACACACACACACACACACACACACACACACACACACACACACTGCCCAGATGTGTCCATCCCTTTAGCAGAGCAGTGCGGGGGGGGGGGGGGGGGGGGGCAGTAGAGGAATGAGGCCCAGTCCCTAACAATAAGTAAAACTGTACTGAAAAACTGTTTTTATACCATCATCATTGGCGGTATAATCAACAGTAAAATACTCTGAATATTTTTTACTGCAGCACAATGTAAATGGTGGTGCATTGTGGGACAATGGAAATAATTGCTGTATTTTGAAAGATAGTGTAATTCAACCCCACAGAATACAGTGACATACTGTATTTTTGGTGGTCCAAAAACCTTTTGACCACTAGTGGGTGCATGGTGTTGTTGTTTCTCGCTCATTAACATATTTTGAGGCGTGTCTTGTAAGAGGCTCTATTTGTTGCACCCTTGAGTGAGAATGCGGTACCAAACAAGCATTCCTATGGGGTTATAATGCCCACACATTTAAAATGTATATGGGACAGATTGGAGTGGCAGGAAGTCATAACCCTTAAATGGTTGAGCATGTTGCCATGTTCTTTTGGTCTGTTTAACCATGGAGTCCCTGCCAGTTTGGACGCCTTGGTTAATTAAGGCCTCTAGATGTGCAAGTGTCAACCTGATACACTATTTATAGTACAGTAGGTGTACTGTAATATACTGTATTTATAGTACTGTAGGTGTACTGTAATATACTGTATTTATAGTACTGTAGGTGTACTGTAATATACTGTATTTATAGTACTGTAGGTGTACTGTAATATACTGTATTTATAGTACTGTAGGTGTACTGTAATATACTGTATTTATAGTACTGTAGGTGTACTGTAATATACTGTATTTATAGTACTGTAGGTGTACTGTAATATACTGTATTTATATTACTGTAGGTGTACTGTAATATACTGTATTTATAGTACTGTAGGTGTACTGTAATATACTGTATTTATATTACTGTAGGAGTACTGTAATATACTGTATTTATAGTACTGTAGGTGTACTGTAATATACTGTATTTATAGTACTGTAGGTGTACTGTAATATACTGTATTTATAGTACTGTAGGTGTACTGTAATATACTGTATTTATAGTACTGTAGGTGTACTGTAATATACTGTATTTATAGTACTGTAGGTGTACTGTAATATACTGTATTTATAGTACTGTAGGTGTACTGTAATATACTGTATTTATAGTACTGTAGGTGTACTGTAATATACTGTATTTATAGTACTGTAGGTGTACTGTAATATACTGTATTTATAGTACTGTAGGTGTACTGTAATATACTGTATTTATAGTACTGTAGGTGTACTGTAATATACTGTATTTATAGTACTGTAGGTGTACTGTAATATGATACTGTTGTACGATAACAATTCCACTCAGCTATCTGGGTTCTCAGATCTGCTGCCAACACAGGGAGACTGGTCCCGGCAGACAGATCTGCTGCCAACACAGGGAGACTGGTCCCGGCAGACAGATCTGCTGCCAACACAGGGAGACTGGTCCCGGCAGGAGGATCTGCTGCCAACACAGGGAGACTGGTCCCGGCAGGAGGATCTGCTGCCAACACAGGGAGACTGGTCCCGGCAGGAGGATCTGCTGCCAACACAGGGAGACTGGTCCCGGCAGACAGATCTGCTGCCAACACAGGGAGACTGGTCCCGGCAGGAGGATCTGCTGCCAACACAGGGAGACTGGTCCCGGCAGGAGGATCTGCTGCCAACACAGGGAGACTGGTCCCGGCAGGAGGATCTGCTGCCAACACAGGGAGACTTGTCCCGGCAGACAGATCTGCTGCCAACACAGGGAGACTGGTCCTGGCAGACAGATCTTGCTGCCAACACAGGGAGACTGAATCAAGATGGTCCCGGCAGACAGATCTGCTGCCAAAACAGGGAGACTGGTCCCGGCAGACAGATCTTGCTGCCAACACAGGGAGACTGGTCCCGGCAGACAGATCTTGCTGCCAAAAACAGGGAGACTGGTCCCGGCAGACAGATCTTGCTGCCAACACAGGGAGACTGAATCAAGATGGGCCCGGCAGGCGGATCTGCTCCATGAGGATCTATACCCACCTGAGAGCTTTACATGGCCCAGATACTAATATCTCCTCCTGCCCTCCACCCCTCCACCACCTTTCCTCCTGCCCTCCACCTCTCCACCACCTTTCCTCCTGCCCTCCAAATATACACCCATCCACCCCTCCACCTCTCCACCCCTCCACCCTCTCCACCTCTCCACCCCTCCACCCCTCCACCTCTCCACCCCTCCACCTCTCCACCCCTCCACCTCTCTACCTCTCCACCCCTCCACCTCTCCACCTCTCCACTCTCCACCCCTCTACCTCTCCACCTCTCTACCTCTCCACATCTCCACCTCTCCACCCCTCCACTCTCCACCCCTCTACCTCTCCACCCCTATACCTCTCCACCTCTCTACCTCTCCACTCTCCACCCCTCTACCTCTCCACCTCTCCACCTCTCCACCTCTCCACCTCTCTACCTCTCCACCCCTCCACCTCTCCACTCTCCACCCCTCTACCTCTCCATCTCTCCACCTCTCCACTCTCCACCCCTATACCTCTCCACCTCTCTACCCTCTCCACTCTCCACCTCTCCACCTCTCTACCTCGCCACCTCTCCACCCCTCCACCTCGCCTATCTCCCTCCAACCCTGTCTCTTTCTCCTTCCCTCCATCCAAAAACACTTTGTTTTTCAATGACTCACATTTTCCAGTCCCCCCAGATGTGGCTCTGTGTGTGTGTGTGTGTGTGTGTGTGTGTGTGTGTGTGTGTGTGTGTGTGTGTGTGTGTGTGCGTGCGTGCGTGCGTGCGTGCGTGCGTGCGTGCGTGCGTGCGTGTGGTTTTGTGTGTGCGTGTGGTTTTGTGTGTGTGTGTGTGTGTGTGTGTCAAACTGCTGTAATAGGGGATGTGTTTCACTGGGAAGGAATTTGTTCTGCTCTGTTCTGCTCTGTTCTGTTCTGATCTGTTCTGCTCTGTTCTGCTCTGTTCTGTTCTGTTCTGCTCTGCTCTGCTCTGTTCTGCTCTGCTCTGCTCTGTTCTGCTCTGTTCTGATCTGTTCTGTTCTGTTCTGCTCTGTTCTGCTCTGTTCTGTTCTGCTCTGCTCTGTTCTGCTCTGCTCTGCTCTGCTCTGTTCTGCTCTGTTCTGTTCTGCTCTATTCTGCTCTGTTCTGCTCTGTTCTGTTCTGCTCTTTTCTGTTCTATTCTGTCCTGTTCTATTCTGCTCTATTCTGCTCTGCTCTCCTCTGTTGGGCTATGTTCTATTCTGCTCTGTTCGGCTCTGTTTCGGCTATGTTCTATTCTGCTCTATTCTGCTCTGCTCTGTTCGGCTAGATCTGACTGTAGAACATTCCGTTTACAGTAGTTTTGAATATTACTGTAGAATATTGTAGAATACTGTAGAATATTCCGTTTACAGTAGTTGTAGATCTTACTGTAGAACATGCAGTTTACAGTAGTTGTAGATCTTACTGTAGAACATTCAGTTTACAATAGTTTTAGCTCTGACTGTAGAACATTCAGTTTACAATAGTTTTAGATCTGATTGTAGAACATTCAGTTTACAGTAGTTTTGAATCTTACTGTAGAATATTCAGTTTACAGTAGTTTTAGCTCTGACTGTAGAACATTCAGTTTACAGTAGTTTTAGATCTGATTGTAGAACATTCAGTTTACAGTAGTTTTAGATCTGATTGTAGAACATTCAGTTTACAGTAGTTTTGAATCTTACTGTAGAATATTCAGTTTACAGTAGTTTTGAATCTTACTGTAGAATATTCCGTTTACAGTAGTTGTAGATCTTACTGTGGAACATTCAGTTTACAGTAGTTGTAGATCTAACTATAGAACATGCAGTTTACAGTAGTTGTAGATCTTACAGTAGAACATGCAGTTTACAGTAGTTGTAGATCTAACTGTAGAACATGCAGTTTACAGTAGTTGTAGATCTTACTGTAGAACATATAGTTTACAGTAGTTGTAGATCTAACTGTAGAACATTCAGTTTACAGTAGTTGTAGATCTAACTGTAGAACATGCAGTTTACAGTAGTTGTAGATCTAACTGTAGAACATTCAGTTTACAGTAGTTGTAGATCTTTACTTCTTTATACTGGGGTCCATAGGGTTCTGGTCCAGAACTGTAGGGGATAGGGTACTGTTTGGGACGCAGAACCAAGTCGTTTTATACTTGATGTTTATTTAATCTGTCTTCCAGAAGCCTTCTATAAATAGTGTCCCAGAAAAAGCAGAAAGTAGAACATTAACTAATTCTGTTAATTACAGCCTTCTGAGGAGGCTGCCTTTAGCTAACATAGGTTTATAGGCTTCTGCACACACACCACAGACACACGCACACACAGACGCACACACACACCACAGACACACGCACACACAGACGCACACACACACACGCACACACAGACGCACACACACACCACAGACACACGCACACACAGACGCACACACACACCACAGACACACGCACACACAGACGCACACACACACAGCAAATAGTAGGTTGATGACTTGAGAAGCAGCCGCAGGGAAACAGAGAGCTGCTGGCTGGTGTAGCCTGGTATTGCATCACTTCCTGCTGATCCAACGGACTCTTCCTGTTCCTAGCCCTGTACCGTACTGCCGGGGTTGGGGAGTAACGGATTACAAAAAAAACAGCATAATATTGTAATCAGATTACAGATACTTTTGAAAAAACTAGCTGATTACTGAGAGGATTACTTTTAAATTCAGGATGTTGGACACTTCTCTGTGTTTCTCAATGATGTTCAAATCAGCTTTGAAAAAAGTTTAAGTTTGTTCCACCTGAGTGATTCTGACCACCAATCAGAGACCACTATGATGACAAGCCAAATGATTACCACCAATCAGAGACCACTATGATGACCACCATTCAGAGACCACTATGATGACACGCCAAATGGTGATCACCAATCAGAGACCACTATGATGACACACCTAATGATGACCACCAATCAGAGACCACTATGATGACACACCAAATGGTGACCACCAATCAGAGACCACTATGATGACACACCAAATGATGGCCACCAATCAGAGACCACTATGATGACACACCAAATGGTGACCACCAATCAGAGACCACTATGATGACACGCCAAATGGTGACCACCAATCAGAGACCACTATGATGACACGCCAAATGGTGACCACCAATCAGTGTGGAACAGTGTGGATCCCAGCCTATAGAATAACAGTGTGGATCCCAGCCTATAGAATAACAGCTGCATGGTGTGGATCCCAGCCTATAGAATAACAGTGGGGATCCCAGCCTATTGAATAACAGTGTGGATCCCAGCCTATAGAATAACAGTGTGGATCCCAGCCTATAGAATAACAGTGTGGATCCCAGTCTATAGAATAACAGCTGCATGGTGTGGATCCCAGCCTATTGAATAACAGTGGGTATCCCAGCCTATTGAATAACAGTGTGGCTCCCAGCCTATAGAATAACAGTGTGGATCCAGCCTATAGAATAACAGTGTGGATCCCAGCCTATAGAATAACAGTGTGGATCCCAGCCTATAGAATAACAGTGTGGATCCCAGCCTATAGAATAACAGCTGCATAGTGTGGATCCCAGCCTATAGAATAACAGCTGCATAGTGTGGATCCCAGCCTATAGAATAACAGTGTGGATCCCAGCCTATAGAATAACAGCTGCATGGTGTGGATCCCAGCCTATAGAATAACAGTGTGGATCCCAGCCTATAGAATAACAGTGTGGATCCCAGCCTATAGAATAACAGTGTGGATCCCAGCCTATAGAATAACAGCTGCATAGTGTGGATCCCAGCCTATAGAATAACAGTGTGGATCCCAGCCTATAGAATAACAGCTGCATGGTGTGGATCCCAGCCTATAGAATAACAGCTGCATGGTGTGGATCCCAGCCTATAGAATAACAGTGTGGATCCCAGCCTATAGAATAACAGCTGCATAGTGTGGATCCCAGCCTATAGAATAACAGTGTGGATCCCAGCCTATAGAATAACAGCTGCATGGTGTGGATCCCAGCCTAGGGAATAACAGTGTGGATCCCAGCCTATAGAATAACAGTGTGGATCCCAGCCTATAGAATAACAGCTGCATGGTGTGGATCCCAGCCTAGGGAATAACAGTGTGGATCCCAGCCTATGGAATAACAGTGTGGATCCCAGCCTATTGAATAACAGTGTGGATCCCAGCCTATAGAATAACAGCTGCATAGTGTGGATCCCAGCCTATAGAATAACAGTGTGGATCCCAGCCTATAGAATAACATTGTGGATCCCAGCCTATAGAATAACAGTGTGGATCCCAGCCTATAGAATAACAGTGTGGATCCCAGTCTATAGAATAACAGTGGGGATCCCAGTCTATAGAATAACAGTGTGGATCCCAGCCTATTGAATAACAGTGTGGATCCCAGCCTATAGAATAACAGCTGCATGGTGTGGATCCCAGCCTAGGGAATAACAGTGTGGATCCCAGCCTATTGAATAACAGTGTGGATCCCAGCCTATTGAATAACAGTGTGGATCCCAGCCTATAGAATAACAGCTGCATAGTGTGGATCCCAGCCTATAGAATAACAGCTGCATAGTGTGGATCCCAGCCTATAGAATAACTGTGGATCCCAGCCTATAGAATAACAGTGTGGATCCCAGCCTATAGAATAACATCTGCATAGTGTGGATCCCAGCCTATAGAATAACAGCTGCATAGTGTGGATCCCAGCCTATTGAATAACAGTGTGGATCCCAGCCTATTGAATAACAGTGTGGATCCCAGCCTATAGAATAACAGTGTGGATCCCAGCCTATTGAATAACAGTGTGGATCCCAGCCTATAGAATAACAGTGTGGATCCCAGCCTATAGAATAACAGCTGCATAGTGTGGATCCCAGCCTATTGAATAACAGTGTGGATCCCAGCCTATAGAATAACAGTGTGGATCCCAGCCTATAGAATAACAGTGGGGCTTTTAGTGAAGACATCAAACTATGACATAACAAGTGTTAAACAAATCAATTTGAGATTTAAGATTATTTAAAGTAGTCACACTTTGCCTGGATGACAGCTTTGCACACTCTTGGCATTCTCTCAACCAGATTCATGAGGTAGTCACCTGGAATGCATTTCAATTAACAGGTGTTTAAAGTTAATTTGTGGAATTTATTTTCTTCCTAATGCGTTTGAGCCAATCAGTTGTGTTGTGACAAGGTAGGGGTGGTATACAGAAGATAGCACTAATTGGTTAAAGACCAAGTCCATATTATGGCAAGAACAGCTCAAATAAGCAAAGAGAAGCAACAGTCCATCATTACTTTAAGACATGAAGGTCAGTCAATACGGAAAATGTCAAGAACTTTAAAAGTTTCTTCAAGTGTAGCCGCAAGAACCATCAAGCGATGAAACTGTCTCTCACGAGGACCGCCACAGGAAAGGAAGACCCAGAGTTACCTCTGCTGCAGAGGATAAGTTCATTAGAGTTAATTGTCTCAGAATTTGCAGCCCAAATAAATGCTTCACAGAGTTCAAGTAACAAACACATCTCAACATCAACTGTTCAGAGGAGACTGTGTGAATCTGTCCTTTGGTCTGGTGAGTCCAAATGTATCTTTGGTTCCAACCACCGTGTCTTTGTGAGACGCAGAGAAGGTGAACGGATGATCTCCGCATGTGTGGTTCCCACCGTGAAGCATGGAGGAGGAGGTGTTATGGTGTGGGGGTGCTTTGCTGGTGACACTGATTTTTTTGTTGAATTCAAGGCATACTTAACCAGCATGGCTACCACAGCATTCTGCAGTGATACGCCATCCCATCTGGTTTGCGCTTAGTGGGAATATCATTTGTTTTTCAACAGGACAATGACCCAAACCCCCTCCAGGCTTATGTAAAGGCTATTTGACCAAGGAGAGTGATGGAGTGCTCTATCAGATGACCCGACCTCCACAATCACCCAACCTCAACCCAATTGAGATGGTTTGGGATGAGTTGGACTGCAGAGGGAAAGAAAAGCAGCCAACAAGTGCTCAGCATATGTGGGAACTCAGCTGTCTATTAATCTGAGAGTGGTTACATTGCTTTTTACCAAAACAGGGGCGGGGTGAGGATGTTGTTATTGTTTCATCTGTGGATTTGCTCTTTAAACAGCTGCACATTATCAAGATATCAACGGGTAACCATGCCAACAATGTCACCAACGAAAAGGTCAACAATAGGCCTTCAGCAAATGCAGCAAATGACATTCATTTTCCACCTGTAAACAGCCCTCTTCAGTAGTGCTGAAAGCCATGCCATGAATACAGCATTTATTTGTCAACTTGAATCAATGAGCCCAATCAGTCGTCCATGACAACACAATCATAAACAACAGAGTAGGGCTGGCCAATACATCCTTAGTTTTGGGGTCATGCTCAGGTAAAACAATTTGGCTAATCTTTTCTTCCATATTTCCAAGTCCTGTTCTTGAAGATCAAGGGGTATAACATTTATTGGAATGAGTGGAATTCTGATAGGCGTTGGTTTTTAATGTAAAGATATAATTGAATCATATTATTATAATGTAGTAGAAAGTGATGGTTCAGAAGAAGTCTACATAACCAACCCATAAAGTAACATCCATATATGACCAGCTATGTCAACTTGAACATTGATTTCAGTTTCAACTGTTCTGCCTTATTATTATATGACCATGCTGGTCATTTATGAACATTTGAACATCTTGGCCATGTTCTGTTATAATCTCCACCCAGCACAGCCAGAAGAGGACTGGCCACCCTACATAGCCTGGTTCCTCTCTAGGTTTCTTCCTAGGTTTTGGCCTTTCTAGGGAGTTTTTCCTAGCCACCGTGCTTCTACACCTGCATTGCTTGCTGTTTGGGGTTTTAGGCTGGGTTTCTGTACAGCACTTTGAGATATCAGCTGATGTACGAAGGGCTATATAAATACATTTGATTTGATTTGATTTATCCTGCAATAGATGTCGTTCAATTGGTAACATACATGTTTTTATAAGGGCTCAGACCCAGATGAAACACGGGAGACACACATCCACTGAGCTTAACCGACGCTGCCATTCTGTCCTGCCATAGAAAAACCAGCTAGAATATTATCCGTGTCCTTGTTTAACCTAGTTAAAGGAGGCAGATGGTTTGAATGTTTGATATTTATTCGTTTCAAAAGGGGTCGGCAAGAGAATGGTTGTGGAAAAGGCAAAAGGTCAAAACCAGTTCAGAGTCCAGGAGGTACAGAATGGTCAGGCAGAATGGTCAGGCAGGCAGAATGGTCCGGCAGAATGGTCAGGCAGGCAGAATGGTCCGGCAGAATGGTCAGGCAGAATGGTCAGGCAGGCAGAATGGTCCGGCAGAATGGTCAGGCAGAATGGTCAGGCAGGCAGAATGGTCAGGCAGGCAGAATGGTCAGGCAGACAGACTGGTCAGGCAGGCAGAATGGTCAGGCAGGCAGACTGGTCAGGCAGGCAGACTGGTCAGGCAGGCAGAATGGTCAGGCAGGCAGACTGGTCAGGCAGGCAGAATGGTCAGGCAGGCGGATACAGAAACAGGCAAGGGTCAAAACCGGGAGGACTAGCAGAAGAGAGAATAGCAAAAGCAGGAGCACGGGAAAAACACGCTGGCTGACTTGGACATACAAGACGAACCGGCCCAGAGAGACAGGAAACACAGGGATAAATACACTGGTACAGAGAGACAGGAAACACAGGGATAAATACACTGGTAGAGAGAGACAGGGAACACAGGGATAAATACACTGGTACAGAGAGACAGGAAACACAGGGATAAATACACTGGTAGAGAGAGACAGGAAACACAGGGATAAATACACTGGTACAGAGAGACAGGAAACACAGGGATAAATACACTGGTACAGAGAGACAGGAAACACAGGGATAAATACACTGGTAGAGAGAGACAGGAAACACAGGGATAAATACACTGGTACAGAGAGACAGGAAACACAGGGATAAATACACTGGTAGAGAGAGACAGGAAACACAGGGATAAATACACTGGTACAGAGAGACAGGAAACACAGGGATAAATACACTGGCACAGAGAGACAGGAAACACAGGGATAAATACACTGGTACAGAGAGACAGGAAACACAGGGATAAATACACTGGTACAGAGAGACAGGAAACACAGGGATAAATACACTGGTACAGAGAGACAGGAAACACAGGATAAATACACTGGTACAGGGAGACAGGAAACACAGGGATAAATACACTGGTACAGAGAGACAGGAAACACAGGGATAAATACACTGGCACAGAGAGACAGGAAACACAGGGATAAATACACTGGCACAGAGAGACAGGAAACACAGGGATAAATACACTGGCACAGAGAGACAGGAAACACAGGGATAAATACACTGGCACAGAGAGACAGGAAACACAGGGATAAATACACTGGCACAGAGAGACAGGAAACACAGGGATAAATACACTGGCACAGAGAGACAGGAAACACAGGGATAAATACACTGGTACAGAGAGACAGGAAACACAGGGATATCAAATCAAATCAAATCAAATTTATTTATATAGCCCTTTGTACATCAGCTGATATCTCAAAGTGCTGTACAGAAACCCAGTCTAAAACCCCAAACAGCAAGCAATGGAGGTGTAGAAGCACGGTGGCTAGGAAAAACTCCCTAGAAAGGCCAATACCCAGGAAGAAACCTATAGAGGAACCAGGCTATGTGGGGTGGCCAGTCCTCTTCTGGCTGTGCCGGGTGGAGATTATAACAGAACATGGCCAAGATGTTCAAATGTTCATAAATGACCAGCATGGTCGAATAATAATAAGGCAGAACAGTTGAAACTGGAGCAGCAGCACAGTCAGGTGGAAGTTGAAACTGGAGCAGCAGCATGGCCAGGTGGACTGGGATAAATACACTGGTACAGAGAGACAGGAAACACAGGGATAAATACACTGGTACAGAGAGACAGGAAACACAGGGATAAATACACTGGTACAGGGAGACAGGAAACACAGGGATAAATACACTGGTACAGAGAGACAGGAAACACAGGGATAAATACACTGGCACAGAGAGACAGGAAACACAGGGATAAATACACTGGCACAGAGAGACAGGAAACACAGGGATAAATACACTGGCACAGAGAGACAGGAAACACAGGGATAAATACACTGGTACAGAGAGACAGGAAACACAGGGATAAATACACTGGTACAGAGAGACAGGAAACACAAGGATAGATACACTGGGGAAAATAAGTGACACCTGGAGGGGGTGAAGACAATAACAGGAACAGGTGAAACAGATCAGGGCGTGACATGCTTGTCTTCTTCTAATGCATCTTAAGGGGAAAGTAATCGAACAGAAACTGAATGTAATCAGATTACGTTACTGAGTTTAGGTCATCTAAAAGGTACGTTACTGATTAAAAGTTTGGACAAGTAACTAATAACTGTAACAGAATTACATTTAGAAGGTGACCTAGCCAACCCTGGGTATGGCTAAAGGGAGCTATGGAATGGAGTGAGTTTAGTGCCAACAGAACCTACATCATAATTTAGCCAACCCTGGGTAGGGCTAAAGGGAGCTATGGAATGGAGTGAGTTTAGTGCCAACAGAACCTACATCATAATTTAGCCAACCCTGGGTATGGCTAAAGGGAGCTATGGAATGGAGTGAGTTTAGTGCCAACAGAACCTACATCATAATTTAGCCAACCCTGGGTAGGGCTAAAGGGAGCAATGGAATGGAGTGAGTTTAGTGCCAACAGAACCTACATCATAATTTAGCCAACCCTGGGTAGGGCTAAAGGGAGCTATGGAATGGAGTGAGTTTAGTGCCAACAGAACCTACATCATAATTTAGCCAACCCTGGGTATGGCTAAAGGGAGCTATGGAATGGAGTGAGTTTAGTGCCAACAGAACCTACATCATAATTTAGCCAACCCTGGGTATGGCTAAAGGGAGCTATGGAATGGAGTGAGTTTAGTGCCAACAGAACCTACATCATAATTTAGCCAACCCTGGGTATGGCTAAAGGGAGCTATGGAATGGAGTGAGTTTAGTGCCAACAGAACCTACATCATAATTTAGCCAACCCTGGGTATGGCTAAAGGGAGCTATGGAATGGAGTGAGTTTAGTGCCAACAGAACCTACATCATAATTTAGCCAACCCTGGGTATGGCTAAGGGAGCTATGGAATGGAGTGATTTTAGTGCCAACAGAAACTAAATCATAATTTTATTGATGCTATGGGAGCTGGCTAATGGAGATATCTGACTCCACACTAGGACCTTACATGTTGTGTGCTTCATACATGAACTAATTAAATTGTCATCAACTATGAATGTATGTTCCTCTTGGGGTAAATAGGAACTAGTGTTTGTTGTGATTTCTCTCTCTCTCTCGCTCTCTCTCTGTCTCTCTATCTCTCACTCTGTCTCTCTCTCTCTCTCTCTCTCGCTTTCTCTCTGTTTCTCTCTCTCTCTGTCTCTCTATCTCTCACTCTGTCTCTCTCTCTCTCTGTTTCTCTCTCTCTGTTTCTCTCTGTCTCTCTCTCTCTCCGTCTCTCTCTCTATCTCTCACTCTCTCTCTCTCTCTGTTTCTCTCTCTCTCTGTTTCTCTCTGTCTCTCTCTCTCTGTTTCTCTCTCCCTATTTCTCTCCCTCTCTCTGTCTCTCTCTCTCTCTCTCTGTTTCTCTCTCCCTCTGTCTCTTTCTATCTCTCTTTCTGTATGTCTCTCTCTGTCTCTCTCTCTCTCCCTCTGTCTCTCCCTCTCTCTGTCTCTCTCTCTCTCTGTTTCTCTCTCCCTCTGTCTCTCTCTATCTCTCTTTCTGTATGTCTCTCTCTATCTCTCTCTCTGTCTCTCTTTCTGTATGTCTCTCTCTGTCTTTCTGCACACAGGGATTTCATTTCACCTTCTGACTGATGGAATTTTGAAGAGGCTGCTATCCCTTTCAGTTCATTCAATAATAGATTATGCTATGGCATCAACCAGACACCCTACACCTCTCTCTCTTTTTCTCTTTCTAAATTTCCTTTCTTTTCTTTCTCTCTTGTTTGACCATTAGCCAGGCCATGAGCGGTGGAGAGAGGGGTGGAACGAGAGAGAATCAAGAGAGATACAGAGAGAGAAAGAGAGAGAGAGAGGAATGGAGGGAGCGAGAGAGAGAGGTGGAAAAGCATTGATTAATAATTCAAATGTATATCTGTCTCTCTTTCTCCCTGGGCTCTCTCTCTCGTTATCTCTCTCTCTCTCTCCCTCTCTCTCTCCCTCTCTCGTTCTCTCTCTCGATAACCCAGTGTGTAGTGTAGCCTGTGATGAGGAGTCAGGCATCTTAACTCAGAAGCTCTGTGATGTTAATGCTGTAATAACCAGCAACCTCTGAAACGTGTGTTACTATGGAGACTCTCAGGAGGACGTCCTGTCTCTGTCTGTTCCTCTGCTTGCTACAGCCTCCTCTACAAGGTAAGGACTGGACTGAACTAGTGTTACTATGGAGACTCTCAGGAGGACGTCCTGTCTCTGTTCCTCTGCTTACTACAGCCTCCTCTACAAGGTAAGGACTGGACTGAACTAGTGTTACCACGGAGACTCTCAGGAGGACGTCCTGTCTCTGTTCCTCTGCTTACTACAGCCTCCTCTACAAGGTAAGGACTGGACTGAACTAGTGTTACTATGGAGACTCTCAGGAGGACGTCCTGTCTCTGTTCCTCTGCTTACTACAGCCTCCTCTACAAGGTAAGGACTGGACTGAACTAGTGTTACCATGGAGACTCTCAGGAGGACGTCCTGTCTCTGTTCCTCTGCTTACTACAGCCTCCTCTACAAGGTAAGGACTGGACTGAACTAGTGTTACTATGGAGACTCTCAGGAGGACGTCCTGTCTCTGTTCCTCTGCTTACTACAGCCTCCTCTACAAGGTAAGGACTGGACTGAACTAGTGTTACTATGGAGACTCTCAGGAGGACGTCCTGTCTCTGTTCCTCTGCTTACTACAGCCTCCTCTACAAGGTAAGGACTGGACTGAACTAGTGTTACTATGGAGACTCTCAGGAGGACGTCCTGTCTCTGTTCCTCTGCTTACTACAGCCTCCTCTACAAGGTAAGGACTGGACTGAACTAGTGTTACCATGGAGACTCTCAGGAGGACGTCCTGTTGATGTACTTTATCATTTGTCTATCTTCTTCTTAATGTGTCTACAGTATCTATTGGTACACCTTTACTGCTATATTCTATGTATAAAGTTCTTCTTAAACAAGGCTTTTATAAAGTGTGTTATGTTCCCTCAGGTCTGGAGATCGTGGACCCAGAGGAGGTAGAGTATGTCCGTCAGCAGGCCAGAGGGGTGGTCGGGGGCTCTGTGACTCTAGAATGTGGCTCCACCATGCCTGATATCCTCATCTGGGGATTCACCAGGCCTGGGTCCCAGTCTAACCTAGCTGTGGCTTATAACTATGGACATGGCCCCATGCTTCAGCCTCTACTCTCCAGCAGCCTGGGACATCTGAGGGTGGGTAACCCAGCTTTTCTACCCTAAAACTAACGTCTGTTACCCTAACTCTAACCTCATCTACCCTAAAACTAACGTCTTCTACCCTATCTCTAACCTCATCTACCCTAAAACTAACATCTGCTACCCTAACCCTAACCTCATCTACCCTAAAACTAACGTCTTCTACCCTAACTCTAACCTCTTCTACCCTAACTCTAACCTCATCTACCCTAAAACTAACGTCTTCTACCCTAACTCTAACCTCTTCTACCCTCTTCTACCCTAACCCTAACCTCATCTAACGTCTAATACCCTAACTCTAACCTCTTCTACCCTAAAACTGACATCTGCTACCCTAACTCTAACCTCATCTACCCTAAAACTAACGTCTTCTACCCTATCTCTAACCTCATCTAACCTCTTCTAACCTCTTCTAACCTCTTCTACCCTAACTCTAACCTCTTCTAACCTCTTCTACCCTAACTCTAACCTCTTCTAAACCTCTTCTAACCCTAACTCTAACCTAGTTACCTCTTCTACCCTCTTCTAACCTCATCTACCCTAACTCTAACCTAGTTACCTCATCTACCCTCTTCTACCCTAACTCTAACCTCTTCTACCCTCTTCTACGCTAACTCTACCCTAACTCTAACCTCTTCTAACCTCTTCTAGCCTAACTCTAACCTCTTCTACCCTCTTTTACCCTAACTCTAACCTCTTCTAACCTCTTCTAACTTAACTCTAACCTCTTCTAACCTCTTCTACCCTAACTCTAACCTCTTCTACCCTAACTCTACCCTCTTCTACCCTAACTCTAACCTAATGTTAACCTGTTTTAACCTAACTCTACCCTAACTCTACCCTCTTCTACCCTAACTCTAACCTCTTCTACCCTAACTCTAACCTCTTCTACCCTAACTCTAACCTCTTCTACCCTAACTCTAACCTCATCTACCCTAACTCTACCCTCTTCTACCCTAACTCTAACCTCTTCTACCCTCTTCTACGCTAACTCTACCCTAACTCTAACCTCTTCTAACCTCTTCTAGCCAAACTCTAACCTCTTCTACCCCAACTCTAATCTCTTCTAACCTCTTCTACCCTAACTCTAACCTCTTCTAACCTCTTCTACCCTAACTCTACCCTCTTCTACCCTAACTCTAACCTAATGTTAACCTGTTTTAACCTAACTCTACCCGCTTCTACCCTCTTCTACCCTAACTCTAACCTAATGTTAACCTGTTTTAACCTAACTCTACCCTCTTCTACCCTAACTCTACCCTCTTCTACCCTAACTCTACCCTCTTCTACCCTAACTCTACCCTCTTCTACCCTCTTCTAACCTAACTCTAACCTCATCTACCCTAACTCTAACCTCTTCTACCCTCTTCTACCCTAACTCTAACCTAATTAGCTCTTCTACCCTCTTCTACCCTAACTCTAACCTAGTTACCTCATCTACCCTAACTCTACCCTCTTCTACCCTAACTTTAACCTAATGTTAACCTGATTTAACCTAACTAACCTCTTCTACCCTCTTCTACCCTAACTATAACCTCTTCTACCCTAACTCTACCCTCTTCTACCCTAACTTTAACCTAATGTTAACCTCTTCTACCCTAACTCTACCCTTTTCTACCCTCTTCTACCCTAACTCTAACCTCTTCTACCCTAACTCTACCCTCTTCTACCCTAACTCTACCCTCTTCTACCCTAACTTTAACCTAATGTTAACCTGTTTTAATCTAACTCTAACCTCTTCTACCCTAACTCTAACCTCTTCTACCCTAACTCTAACCTAATGTTAACCTGTTTTAACCTAACTCTAACCTCTTCTACCCTAAATTAACCTAGCTACCTTTTCCCAACAGTAAATAGTGATAAAAGCATGACATTAGGCACATTGGTAGTACAGTTGATAGGGGGAATATATCCAACCATTTGAAAGTACTATAATACCAGTTGTCAAACTATTCTCAATTCAATTCAATCGATCTTTATTGTCCCGAATGTGCATTTCTTGTGTAGAATTTAAAAATATATATACACACTTAAAATAAAGTTATTTTGTGTAAATTTAACAGAAACGAATGTGTGTTGTTCCAGTTGGTTCCCAACACGTCTTATCTGCTGTTGGACGAGCTGCACCAGGAGGCCCAAGGGATGTACACCTGTCAGGCCATCTACAACACTGACCGGGGAGCTACAATCACCTTCTACTACACACACCTAGAGGTGGTGGAGGAGGACTGAGGGGGAGAGAGGGAGTGGGAGAGAGAGAGAGACAGAGACAGAGAGAGAGACAGAGAGACAGAGGGAGAGAGAGACAGAGAGACAGAGGGAGAGAGAGAGAGAGACAGAGAGAGAGAGAGAGAGAGAGAGAGAGAGAGAGAGAGAGAGAGAGAGAGAGAGAGAGAGAGAGAGAGGGAGAGAGAGAGAGAGAGAGACAGAGAGAGAGAGAGAAGAGGGAGGGAGAGACACGTTGAACTTTGAACAGGGTGTTACTGTAGTAAGTTCAGCACTTTAATCAGTAAAATGACTGCTGTGTGTGTGTTAAATCTACCTGTTGACAAGGTGAGTTCTTTACTCCATGCTTCTAACCTACCTGTGATTTGACATGATGACCTGTGTATGAATCAGGATTGTTAAACAAAGGTTTCATCTTACAAACCACTCTCTGGTCCAATAGAGGCCTTTGACGCAGGCCTGAGTTATTACGTGATCTTTTCCAATGTATCATTGGAACATGAGCATATTTTAGCTGTAGAACTACTCTGTTATACAATCTTACACAACTGAAAATTGTTTGTGTGTGTGTGTGTGTGTGTGTGTGTGTGTGTGTGTGTGTGTGTGTGTGTGTGTGTGTGTGTGTGTGTGTGTGTGTGTATGTGTGTGTGTGTGTGTGTGTGTGTGTGTGTGTGTGTGTGTGTGTGTGTGTGTGTGTGTGTGTGTGTGTGTGTGTGTGTGTGTTACGGCGTGGATTTCAGTCTTCGCCCATCATTATCTCTCTGGCTGAAATGAGAGACTGCCCTATTGTGGCGTATCCAGAACATTCTGAAAGGTTACGAAATTGCAACGAGCAAATTGCTCTGCGGCCGGCTGCATGTCTCCTTTTCTGAATATAATCCTGAGAAGGACCTCTGCTCTCTTTCAGATGACTGACAGATGAGTGTTCCTCAAAAGACTAAATGCTTTCTTAACTAATCAGGTGACAGACTAACAACATGAATGGTTGGCACTGCTGAGCACCATAACTCAACTCAGAGTACAGAGAGAAACAAAAAAATGACAAAGCAGAAAGGAGAGATCCAGAAAGGAGAGATCCAGAAAGGAGAGATCCAGCCATGATTGTTCCTCGATGTTTACCAGGTCGTTATTGTGAAGCAAAATGTGTTCCCAATGACTACAATAAAGGTTTAAATACGCTTTGATCTCAATTACCTACCTAAATAAAAGGTTTAAATACGCTTTGATCTCAATTACCTAACTAAATAAAAGGTTTAACTAAGGTTTGCTATGCCCAGTGAAGGTGAGGTATGCACCCTCCCTGACTTCAAGGGGTCCAACCTGCTCAATAGACTGATTACAGACATGGGGTTACTACGGTGATGAGGGTGATGATGTGATGAGGGTGATGCTGTGATGAGGGTGATGATGTGATGAGGGTGATGAGGCCTTATTCAACTCTTATTCAACCCTTATTCAACCCTTATTCAACCCTTAACATAAGCCTTATTCAACCCTTAACAGAAGCCTTATTCAACCCTTATTCAACCCTTAACAGAAGCCTTATTCCATTCTTATTCAACCCTTATTCAACCCTTATTCAACCCTTAACAGAAGCCTTATTCAACCCTTATTCAAACCTTATTCAACCCTTATTCCACCCTTATTCAACCCTTATTCCACCCTTATTCAACCCTTATTCCACCCTTATTCAACCCTTATTCAACCCTTATCAGAGGATATGTATTGCAGCTCTGTTGAAATGTAAAAGTAATTTCCGATCGCAGCGTTTACCGTGAACGCCGTCTCCGCAAACCGCTGAATTAAATGTCAATCGCCCGTTATATATAACGCTATAACGCTGGTAGGGTATATATATAACGCTATAACGCTGGTAGGGTATATATATAACGCTATAACGCTGGTAGGGTATATATATAACGCTATAACGCTGGTAGGGTATATATATAACGCTATAACGCTGGTAGGGTATATATATAACGCTATAACGCTGGTAGGGTATATATATAACGCTATAACGCTGGTAGGGTATATATATAACGCTATAACGCTGGTAGGGTATATATATAACGCTATAACGCTGGTAGGGTATATATATAACGCTATAACGCTGGTAGGGTATATATATAACGCTATAACACTGGTAGGGTATATATATAACGCTATAACGCTGGTAGGGTATATATATAACGCTATAACGCTGGTAGGGTATATATATAACGCTATAACGCTGGTAGGGTATATATATAACGCTATAACGCTGGTAGGGTATATATATAACGCTATAACGCTGGTAGGGTATATATATAACGCTATAACGCTGGTAGGGTATATATATAACGCTATAACGCTGGTAGGGTATATATATAACGCTATAACGCTGGTAGGGTATATATATAACGCTATAACGCTGGTAGGGTATATATATAACGCTATAACGCTGGTAGGGTATATATATAACGCTATAACGCTGGTAGGGTATATATATAACGCTATAACGCTGGTAGGGTATATATATAACGCTATAACGCTGGTAGGGTATATATATAACGCTATAACGCTGGTTGGGTATATATATAACGCTATAACGCTGGTAGGGTATATATATAACGCTATAACGCTGGTTGGGTATATATATAACGCTATAACGCTGGTAGGGTATATATATAATGCTATAACGCTGGTAGGGTATATATATAACGCTATAACGCTGGTCTTCTGCACTACGGATTGAATCTCTTAGAGGGGATTGAGTCCAGTGGGACGAACCACAGTCTCTCAAAGAGAAATGGCCTGGAAATGGTCTGGGGAAGATAAACCTGCCAATTTACACACACACACGCACGCACACACACACATCCTTTAACTATAGCTAGAGAGACAGAGGAAGCCTGGTGGGAGGAGAGGGTTTGGTGTTAACAGGTGTACTAGGCAGTAAGGAGCAGAGGAAGCCTGGTGGGAGGAGAGGGTTTCCAGCCCTGACAATGGTTGTTCCCATAATGAAGGGACTGGAGGGGGGGGGGCAGTGTGTAGAGGGGGGTGGAGGGGGGTACGGGGGGGCAGTGGGTAGAGGGGGGTGGAGTGGGGTACAGGGGGGGCAGTGGGTAGAGGGGGGTGGAGTGGGGTACAGGAGGGGTCAGTGGGTAGAGGGGGGTGGAGTGGGGTACAGGGGGGGGGGGGGCAGTGGGTAGAGGGGGATGGAGTGGGGTACAGGGGGGGGGTACAGGGGGGGCAGTGTGTAGAGGGGGGTGGAGGGGGGTACAGGGGGGGCAGTGTGTAGAGGGGGTGGAGGGGGGTACAGGGGGGGGCAGTGTGTAGAGGGGGGTGGAGGGGGGTACGGGGGGGGCAGTGTGTAGAGGGGGGTGAGGGGGGTACAGGGGGGGCAGTGTGTAGAGGGGGGTGGAGGGGGTACAGGGGGGGGGGCAGTGTGTAGAGGGGGGTGGAGTGGGGAACAGGGGGGGGGCAGTGTGTAGAGGGGGGATGAGTGGGGTACAGGGGGGGGGGCAGTGTGTAGAGGGGGTGGAGGGGGGGGTTACAGGGGGGGCAGTGTGTAGAGGGGGGTGGAGGGGGGTACAGGGGGGGGGCAGTGTGTAGAGGGGGGTGGAGGGGGGTACAGGGGGGCAGTGTGTAGAGGGGGGTGGAGGGGGGTACGGGGGGGCAGTGGGTAGAGGGGGGTGGAGTGGGGTACAAGGAGGGGGGGCAGTGGGTAGAGGGGAGTGGAGTAGGGTACAGGGAGGGGGGCAGTGGGTAGAGGGGAGTGGAGTGGGGTACAGGGGGGGGGGGGCAGTGGGTAGAGGGGGTGGAGTGGGGTACGGGGAGGGGGGCAGTGGGTAGAGACAAAGCAGGCAGACAGACAGACAGACAGACAAAGCAGACAGACGGCTTGCGCCCCGTGTCAAGGCTGAGAGGCAGGCAGGCAGCCTATCAGGAACAGAGTAGACCAGGGCATGTTAAGGCTGAGTGGCAGGCAGGCAGCCTATCAGGAACAGAGTAGACCAGGGCATGTTAAGGCTGAGTTCATCGTTAGAACCATAGGTTTCTAGGTAGACTACTTACTGTGTAGACCATATTACCGTGTAGACCATGTTACAGTGTAGACCAGTTTACTGTGTAGACCAGTTTACTGTGTAGACCAGATTACTGTGTAGACCAGTTTACTGTGTAGACCAGATTACTGTGTAGACCAGTTTACTGTGTAGACCAGACTACTGTGTAGACCAGATTACTGTGTAGACCAGACTACTGTGTAGACCAGATTACTGTGTAGACCAGTTTACTGTGTAGACCAGTTTACTGTGTAGACCATATTACTGTGTAGACCAGTTTACTGTGTAGACCAGACTACTGTGTAGACCAGATTACTGTGTAGACCAGACTACTGTGTAGACCAGATTACTGTGTAGACCAGACTACTGTGTAGACCAGATTACTGTGTAGACCAGTTTACTGTGTAGACCAGTTTACTGTGTAGACCAGATTACTGTGTAGACCAGTTTACTGTGTAGACCAGTTTACTGTGTAGACCAGATTACTGTGTAGACCAGTTTACTGTGTAGACCAGTTTACTGTGTAGACCAGATTACTGTGTAGACCAGACTACTGTGTAGACCAGTTTACTGTGTAGACCAGTTTACTGTGTAGACCAGATTACTGTTTAGACCAGATTACTGTGTAGACCATATTACTGTGTAGACCAGTTTACTGTGTAGACCAGTTTACTGTGTAGACCATATTACTGTGTAGACTAGTTTCCTGTGTAGACCAGATTACTGTGTAGACCAGATTACTGTGTAGACCAGATTACTGTGTAGACCAGTTTACTGTGTAGACCAGATTACTGTGTAGACCAGATTACTGTGTAGACTAGTTTACTGTGTAGACCAGACTACTGTGTAGACCAGATTACTGTGTAGACCAGTTTACTGTGTAGACCAGATTACTGTGTAGACCAGTTTACTGTGTAGACCAGTTTACTGTGTAGACCAGACTACTGTGTAGACCAGATTACTGTGTAGACCAGTTTACTGTGTAGACCAGATTACTGTGTAGACCAGTTTACTGTGTAGACCAGATTACTGTGTAAACCAGATTACTGTGTAGACCAGATTACTGTGTAGACCAGATTACTGTGTAGACCAGTTTACTGTGTAGACCAGATTACTGTGTAGACCAGATTACTGTGTAGACCAGATTACTGTGTAGACCAGATTACTGTGTAGACCAGATTACTGTGTAGACCAGTTTACTGTGTAGACCAGATTACTGTGTAGACCAGATTACTTTGTAGACCAGTTTACTGTGTAGACCAGATTACTGTGTAGACCAGACTACTGTGTAGACCAGATTACTGTGTAGACCAGTTTACTGTGTAGACCAGATTACTGTGTAGACCAGTTTACTGTGTAGACCAGTTTACTGTGTAGACCAGATTACTGTGTAGACCAGTTTACTGTGTAGACCAGATTACTGTGTAGACCAGTTTACTGTGTAGACCAGATTACTGTGTAGACCAGTTTACTGTGTAGACCAGATTACTGTGTAGACCAGATTACTGTGTAGACCAGTTTACTGTGTAGACCAGATTACTGTGTAGACCAGTTTACTGTGTAGACCAGACTACTGTGTAGACCAGATTACTGTGTAGACCAGATTACTGTGTAGACCAGAGTTAGCAAGTCTGTATGTTTGGTTAGCTAAATTAGCAAATCTGTATGTTTGGTTAGCTAAATTAGCAAATCTGTTTGTTTGGTTACCCAAGCAACTACTGTAGCGTGAACTTTGGAGCTAACCAACAGAACAGACAGTCCCAATGTTTACATGCTTGGACTAGGGCCAGTTGGCCTCGCCAAGTCATAGTCATATGAATGAAACACTCCTCCCACCTGGTCTCATAACCTATCAGATCCTCGCTGGCTGACACCCGGTTGTTTTGTTGGTGTCGGTGGTGAAACTTTGTTAAATCTGTCAAATCCACGATGGGCTCCCAGCACTATACCTAAAGCGAACATTGCCACTGACACATTAAGAGATATCCCACTACATATTGTTTTACAACCTCCATTAGGCTGATCAAATAAAACCCTGATCATTCTGTTGAATCATTTTCAATGTGAGAGGAGTGTTTTATTTATTATACAGGCTACACTTTCAAATCAAATCAAATGTATTTATAAAGCCCTTCGTACATCAGCTGATATCTCAAGGTGCTGTACAGAAACCCAGCCTAAAACCCCCAAACAGCAAGCAATGCAGGTGTAGAAGCACGGTGGCTAGGAAAAACTCCCTAGAAAGGCCAATACCTAGGAAGAAACCTAGAGAGGAACCAGGCTATGTGGGGTGACATAATAAATGACAGCAAGCAGTGCAGGTGTAGAAGCACGGTGGCTCGGAAAAACGTTCTCCTTCTGAACTTCTAACGCCAGTGGGAGGAGTCTGGCTTCATGACAATGATCACAAGAGAGGTTTTTCCAGATCTAACGTAGTTAGACACTGGAAACACATCAGATATGGGGGTTGTGGGGCTAACGCTGGTTAATGCTTGATCTGATTCAATCTAGACGTCGTATTTTGTCCTGGTCTTGCAGGATAAACTCCTGGCCCCTTAGTTGTGAGTGTTTCTATGTGAACCAAGCAGTCGTTCATATTAAACTCTAACCGGTGGGAAAGAAAATGACAGTAGAATATTTGACTCTTCAAATCTCTTCTCCTTTATATTATTAGAAACCTTTACAATGTCTAAACTCCACACCGCGGAACACAGAACGACGAATAAAACAACAGCAAATAAAGAATATTTCTCATCCAAAAAGGCATAAATAATATAAAAGACAAACTGTTTTGTTCTTAAAGGTCCAATGCAGCAGTTTTATCTCAAATATCAAATCCTTTCTGGGTAACAATGAAGTATCTTACTGTGATTTCATTCAATTAAAATGGTCAAAAACAAAACAAAAAATAGCTTCTTAGTAAAGAACAATTTCTCAAGCAAGAGTTTTGGTAGGACTGTCTGGAAGTGGTCTGAATGGGGAGGGGAAAACTGAACTCTATAGCTGTTATTGGCTGAGAGGTTTGGAACTCTCTTACTTATTGGTCAAACTAATTTACTGCATGGTGATGTCACCAGAAAGGCCAAACCCCCATCCCACCAAAAACAGGCTGTAATTTCAGGTGGTCTTTCCAAACAGCTCTTCCACTAAAAGGGCATCATTTCACGAATCCAACCTCAGTGTAGAAGTATTTATAAAACACAGACATATCATGTTTTTTGACTGCACTGGGCCTTTAAAACAGATATGAAAGAATATTGTACTACTACAAAAAATAAATAAGTAATCTAAAGAGTTTTATTTCTGTTTTAGGAGTCCTCCCTCCTCTCCGTCGGGTGGCTTGGAGTTTTCCGTTCTGAGTCTCCTCTGCCTCCGCCTCCTCCTCCTCCTCCTCCTCCTCAGTCTCTCCATTCATCCCTCCATTTGGTCATCCTCTCTCTCTTTCCATCCATCATCCTCTCTCTCTTTCCATCCATCATCCTCTCTCTCTTTCCATCCATCATCCTCTCTCTCTTTCCATCCATCATCCTCTCTCTCTTTCCTGTCCATTCGTCTGTCCCAGCTGTATTCCAGTCAGGTTAATGACCTTTTCACCGTGTCACGTACAGTCTCTGACCATGAACATACTGGGTCCTCTTTTATCCAAAAAAAACGTCTGTCTGTTCCTTCTCCTCTCTGGTTCTCTCTGGTTGTCCGCCTCTCCCTTGTCTCCTCTGTACCCCAGGCAGGGGGGCTGTGTGTGGGCTGTGTTCAGACCTCCTGGGGGTTAGGCTGGATCAGGTCTGCCTGCAAGGCCAGAGTCAGGCTGTCTGTAGAGATCCAAACTGGTTTCTCCTTTAGGTCTAGGTGACACAGACCCAGGCTCTCCCAACACACTGCCACGGCCTCAGAGTCCATACACACCACAGGCTCATCATCAGCTAGAGAGAAGAGAAAGGGTTAAAGTCACTAGTTTAACGACACACACAACACATCACAGGTCACTCATCATCCACACACACACACACACACACACACACACACACACACACACACACACACACACACACACACACACACACACACACACACACACACACACACACACACACACACACACACACACATACACACACACACACACACACACACCACCCACCTGTGTAGTCGTTTCCAGGGCAGTGTTGGTGGTGGTGGTCCCCAAGAGTACAGCAGGAGGTCTGGGACAGAGATGAGTCCTCCTCCTCCTCCGGGTCCTGGTCCCCGTGCTCCCCAGACTCTGTGTCTCTCTCCCCAGAGAGGAGGCCCAGGTAGTGAGGAGAGACCTGGCCCAGAGGAACCATCTCCAGACCCAGCCCTCCATCCAGTTGCTGGCACGATGCCATGCGCTGCATTAGGGGCAGAGACCCACCGCCACCACTAGAGAATGTACCGTTGGTCTTCATGTAGCATCTGCCCTCCGAGAGACAGACAGAGAGAGAGAGAGAGAGAGAGAGAGAGAGAGAGAGAGAGAGAGAAAGAGAGAGAGACGGAGGGACAGAGAGAGAGAGGGACAGAGACAGAGACAGAGACAGAGAGAGAGACAGAGAGAGAGAGAGAGAGAGAGAGAGAGAGAGAGAGAGAGAGAGAGAGAGAGAGAGAGAGAGAGAGAGAGAGAAAGAAGAGAGACAGACATAGAGAGAGAGAGACAGACATAGAGAGAGAGAAAGAGAGAGACAGAGGGACAGAGAGAGAGAGAGAGAGAGAGAGAGAGGGAGAGAGGGAGAGAGGGGGGGAGAGAGAGACAGAGAGAGAGAGAGAGGGGGGGAGAGAGAGAGAGAGAGAGAGAGAGAGAGAGAGAGAGAGAGAGAGAGAGATGGAAACAACATGAGACATGTTTCTTTTCAGAATGGACAAACAGGGACATAATGCTGCTGAGTCCTGTTCTGTTGCCTTAGTAACACTCTGAGTTCTGTTCTGTTGCCTTAGTAACACTCTGAGTCCTATTCTGTTGCCAACCTACCAGCTCTTAACGGTCGACCCCATCAGGCCTTAGTAACACTCTGAGTCCTGTTCTGTTGCCAACCTACCAGCTCTTAACTTCTTATGGCTGTGGGGCAGTATTGAGTAGCTTGGATGAATAAGGTGCCCAGAGTAAACTGCCTGCTACTCAGGCCCAGAAGTTAAGATATGCATTTTATTAGTAGATTTGGATAGAAAACACTGAATATTCTAAAACTGTTTGAATGATGTCTGTGAGTATAACAGAACTCATATGGCAGGCAAAAACCTGAGTCTTTTATCAAAGGTAAGTGAATATTAATAAAGCTATTTCTGATTTCTGTTGACTCCACAACATGGTGGGTATCTGGATTGCTTGTTTTGGTGTCTGAGCGCTATACTCAGATTATTGCATGGTGTGCTTTTTCCGTGAAGCGTTTTGAAATCTGACACAGCGGTTGCATTAAGGAGAAGTCTATCTTTAATTCCATGTATAACACTTGTATTTTCATCAACATTTATGATGATTATTTCTGTAAATTGATGTGGCTCTCTGCAAAATCACAGGATATTTTGGAGGCAAAACATTACTGAACATAACGCGCCAATGTAAACAGAGATTTTGGGATATAAATAGGAACTTGATCGAACACAACATACATGCAGCAAAGGTTAGTGATTAATTTTAATTTAATTTAATTTTAATTTTATCTCTATTTCTGCTTTTTGTGACTCCTCTCTTTGGCTGGAAAAAGGCTGTGTTTTTGTGTGACTAGACACTGACCTAACATAATCGCATGGTATGATTTCGTCGTAAAGCCTTTTTGAAATCGGAAACTGTGGTGGGATTAACAACAAGTTTATCTTTAAAGTGGAGTATAATACTTGTATGTTTGAGGAATTTTAATTATAAGATTTCTGTTGTTTGAATTTCGCGCCCTGCACTTTCACTGTTGTTTTAACGGTCGATCCCATCAGGCCTTAGTAACATTGAGTGTGTTCCTAATGGACCATGGATCCAGGTAGAACCCTTTTGGCTCCAGGTAGAACCCTTTTGGTTCAAGGATGAACCCTTTTGGTTCCAGGTTGAACCTTTTAGGTTCAATGTAGAACCCTTTCCACAGAGGGTTCTAACTGGAACCAAAATGGGTTCTCCTATGGGGACAGCCGAAAAAACCCATTGGAACACTTTTCTCTAAGATTGTGTATTTAAGGACATTACAGCGAGTCAGGCATGGGACCTCTCCTGTAAACTCTCCTCCTAAAATACAGTAGAGACAGTAGCTACAGGAACATCTACCACTCCTGTAAACACTCCTCCTAAAATACAGTAGAGACAGTAGCTACAGGAACATCTACCTCTCCTGTAAACACTCCTCCTAAAATACAGTAGAGACAGTAGCTACAGGAACATCTACCACTCCTGTAAACACTCCTCCTAAAATACAGTAGAGGCAGTAGCTACAGGACCATCTACCACTCCTGTAAACACTCCTCCTAAAATACAGTAGAGACAGTAGCTACAGGAACATCTACCTCTCCTGTAAACACTCCTCCTAAAATACAGTAGAGGCAGTAGCTACAGGAACATCTACCACTCCTGTAAACACTCCTCCTAAAATACAGTAGAGGCAGTAGCTACAGGAACATCTACCACTCCTGTAAACACTCCTCCTAAAATACAGTAGAGACAGTAGCTACAGGAACATCTACCTCTCTGGTACAAAACTCCTCCTAAAATACAGTAGAGACAGTAGCTACAGGAACATCTACCACTCCTGTAAACACTCCTCCTAAAATACAGTAGAGACAGTAGCTACAGGAACATCTACCTCTCCTGTAAACACTCCTCCTAAAATACAGTAGAGACAGTAGCTACAGGAACATCTACCTCTCCTGTAAACACTCCTCCTAAAATACAGTAGAGGCAGTAGCTACAGGAACATCTACCTCTCCTGTAAACACTCCTCCTAAAATACAGTAGAGACAGTAGCTACAGGAACATCTACCTCTCCTGTAAACACTCCTCCTAAAATACAGTAGAAACAGTAGCTACAGGAACATCTACCTCTCCTGTAAACACTCCTCCTAAAATACAGTAGAGACAGTAGCTACAGGAACATCTACCTCTCCTGTAAACACTCCTCCTAAAATACAGTAGAGACAGTAGCTACAGGAACATCTACCACTCCTGTAAACACTCCTCCTAAAATACAGTAGAGACAGTAGCTACAGGAACATCTACCTCTCCTGTAAACACTCCTCCTAAAATACAGTAGAGACAGTAGACTTCACACAAACACGCCTTCCTTTCTTTCTCTCGCTCTCTCTCTCTCTTCCTGCCCCTTCCCCCTCTCCCCTCTCTCTCTTCCTGCCCCTTCCCCCTCTCTCTCTTCCTGCCCCTTCCCCCTCTCCCCTCTCTCTCTTCCTGCCCCTTCCCCCTCTCTCTCTTCCTGCCCCTTCCCCCTCTCTCTCTTCCTGCCCCTTCCCCCTCTCCCCTCTCTCTCTTCCTGCCCCTTCCCCCTCTCTCTCTTCCTGCCCCTTCCCCCTCTCCCCTCTCTCTCTTCCTGCCCCTTCCCCCTCTCCCCTCTCTCTCTTCCTGCCCCTTCCCCCTCTCCCCTCTCTCTCTTCCTGCCCCTTCCCCCTCTCCCCTCTCTCTCTTCCTGCCCCTTCCCCCTCTCCCCTCTCTCTGGGTTTCCTCATCATTTCCCAGGTGGCCTTTACTCTAGTGTGTGATAGCTGTGATCACAGAGAAACAGCAGAGCAGAGGTAAATAACTCTGCTGGTTGGCTGTTACTGGCTGGCTGTGTGGCTGGTTGTTACTGACTGGCTGTCTGTTAATGGCTGGCTGCTATTGGCTGGCTGAATGGGTGTTACTGGGTGGCTGGCTGACTGTTACTGGCTGGCTGGCTGGCTTCTACTGGCTGGCTGGCTGGCTTCTGCTGGCTGGTTGACTGTTACTGGCTGGTGGCTGGCTTCTACTGGCTGGTTGACTGTTACTGGCTGGTGGCTGATTGGTACTGGCTGACTGGCTGTTACTGGCTGGCTGTTACTGGCTGACTGGCAGGCTGACTCTTACTGGCTGGCTGGCTGACTGGGTTGCTGTAACTAGCTGGCTGACTGGGTGGCTGACTGTTTCTGACTGGCTGTTACTGGCTAGCTGGCTGACTGGGTGGCTGGCTGTTACTGGCTAACTGTTTCTGTCTGGCTGACTAGCTGGCTAACTGTTTCTGGCTGGCTGTTACTGGCTGGCTGGCTGACTGGGTGGCTGTAACTAGCTGGCTGACTGGGTGGCTGACTGTTACTGGCTGACAGGGTGGCTGGCTGTTACTGCCTGACTGTTACTGGCTGACTAGCTGGCTAACTGTTTCTGGCTGGCTGGCTGACTGGGTTGCTGTAACTAGCTGGCTGACTGGGTGGCTGGCTGTTACTGGCTGACTGGGTGGCTGGCTGTTACTGGCTGACTGGGTGGCTGACTGTTACTGGCTGACTGGATGGCTGGCTGTTACTGCCTGACTGGGTGGCTGACTGTTACTGGCTGGCTGTTACTGTCTGACTGGGTGGCTGTTACTAGCTGGCTGACTGGGTGGCTGTTACTAGCTGGCTGACTGGGTGGCTGGCTGACTGGGTGGCTGGCTGTTACTGCCTGACTGTTACTGCCTGACTGGGTGGCTGACTGTTACTGGCTGGCTGTTACTGCCTGACTGGGTGGCTGTTACTAGCTGGCTGACTGGGTGGCTGTTACTAGCTAGCTGACTGGGTGGCTGTTACTAGCTGGCTGACTGGGTGGCTGGCTGACTGGGTGGCTGGCTGCTACTGCCTGACTGGGTGGCTGACTGTTACTGGCTGGCTGTTACTGCCTGACTGGGTGGCTGTTACTAGCTGGCTGACTGGGTGGCTGTTACTAGCTGGCTGACTGGGTGACTGGCTGACTGGGTGGCTGTTACTAGCTGGCTGACTGGGTGGCTGACTGTTACTGGCTGGCTGTTACTGCCTGACTGGGTGGCTGTTACTAGCTGGCTGACTGGGTGGCTGGCTGACTGGGTGGCTGGCTGACTGGGTGGCTGTTACTAGCTGGCTGACTGGGTGGCTGTTACTAGCTGGCTGACTGGGTGGCTGGCTGACTGGGTGGCTGTTACTAGCTGGCTGACTGGGTGGCTGGCTGACTGGGTGGCTGGCTGACTGGGTAGCTGGCTGACTGACTGGGTGGCTGACTGGGTGGCTGACTGGGTGGCTGGCTGACTGGGTGGCTGACTGGGTGGCTGGCTGACTGGGTGGCTGACTGGGTGGCTGACTGGGTGGCTGACTGGGTGGCTGTTACTAGCTGGCTGACTGGGTGGCTGACTGACTGGGTGGCTGACTGGGTGGCTGACTGGGTGGCTGACTGGGTGGCTGACTGACTGGGTGGCTGACTGGGTGGCTGACTGGGTGGCTGACTGGGTGGCTGACTGGGTGGCTGTTACTAGCTGGCTGACTGGGTGGCTGACTGACTGGGTGGCTGGCTGACTGGGTGGCTGGCTGACTGGGTGGCTGACTGGGTGGCTGACTGGGTGGCTGACTGGGTGGCTGTTACTAGCTGGCTGACTGGGTGGCTGACTGACTGGGTGGCTGACTGACTGGGTGGCTGACTGACTGGGTGGCTGTTACTAAAAAAAAGGTCAAAATTGGTGAAGTGAAATTAAATATATAACTTGTTTTTAAAACAACTGAAAAGTGGTGCATCTGTTTTCACCCCCTTTGCATCTGTTTTCACCCCCTTTGCATCTGTTTTCACCCCCTTTGCATCTGTTTTCACCCCCTTTGCATCTGTTTTCACCCCCTTTGCTGTGAAGCCCCTAAATAAGATCTGGTGCAAACAATTACCTTCAGTTAAATAAAGTGTTAAATAAAGTCCACCTGTGTGCAATCTAAGTGTCACATGACCTGTCACATGATCTCAGTATATATACACCTGTTCTGAAAGGCCCCAGAGTCTGCAACACCGCTAAGCAAGGGGCACCACCAAGCAAGCGGCACAATGAAGACCAAGGAGCTCTCCAACGGTCAGGGACAAAGTTGTGGAGAAGTATAGATTAGGGTTGGGTTATAAAAAACATCAGAAACTTTGAACATTCCACGGAGCACCAATAAATCCATTATCAATAAATGGAAAGAATATGGCACCACAACAAACCTGCCAAGAGAGGGCCGCCCACCAAAACTCACGGACCAGACAAGAAGGGAATTAATCAGAGAGGCAACAAAGAGACCAAAGTTAACCCTGAAGGAGCTGCAAAGCTCCACAGCGGAGATTGGAGTATCTGTACATAGGACCACTTTAAGCCGTACACTCCACAGAGCTGGGCTTTATGTAAGAGTGGCCAGAAAAAAAGCCATTGCTTAAAGAAAAGAATAAGCGAACACATTTGATGTTCTCCAAAAGGCATGTGGGAGACTCCCCAAACATATGGAAGAAGGTACTCTGGTCAGATGAGACTAAAATGTAGCTTTTTGGCCATCAAGAAAAACGCTATGTCTGGTGCAAACCCAACACCTCTCATCACCCTGAGAATACCATCCCTACAGTGAACCAAGGTGGTGGTAGCATCATGCTGTGGGGATGTTTTTAATCGGCAGGGACTGAGAAACTGGTCAGAATTGAAGGAATGATGGATGGTGCTAAATACAGGGAAATTCTTGAGGGAAACTGCTCCAGTCTTCCAGAGATTTGAGACTGGGACGGAGGTTCACCTTCCAGCAGGACAATGGCCCTAAGCATACTTCTAAAGCAACACTCGAGTGGTTTAAGGGGAAATATTTAAATGTCTTGGAATGACCTGGTCTAAGCCCAGACCTCAATCCAATTGAGAATCTGTGGTATGACTTAAAGATTGATGTACACCAGCGGAACCCATCCAACTTGAAGGAGCTGGAGCAGTTATGCCTTGAATGATGGGCAGATATCCCAGTGGCTGGAAGTGCCAAGCTTAAAGAGACATACCCCAAGAGACTTGCAGCTGTAATTGCTGCAAAAGGTGTCTCTACAAAGTATTGACTTTGCGGGGGTGAATAGTTACGCAGCTCAAGTTTCAGTTTTTTTTGTCTTATTTCTTGTTTGTTTCACAATAAAAAATATCTTGCATCTTCAATGTGGTAGACTTGTTGTGTAAATCAAATGATACAAACAATTTTAATTCCAGGTTGTAAGGCAATAAAATAGGACAAATGCCAGGAGGGGGTGAATGCTTTTGCAAGCCACTGTAGATATACATATATATTTGTATATATATTTCCTTTATTACCCTCCACCCCTACCAAATTAGAGTCAACTAGTGAACAACAACGATTAGTATTTCCGGCTTATATATGCTATATTCATTTTATAGACACAGTATATTTTACAACAGTTGTATTTTGTTAGTTTTTACTCCTGTCCTCCCTCTAACCTCAACTTCTCCCATCTATTTCTTTCACAAATGTTCTGAACCTACATACATTTTACAGACCCCGTATGTTTTACATCATCTTGTTGTTTTTAATCCCACCCTTCAGCTCCTTTCAACCCCTCCCATCTATCTCTGAACACCATCCAGTCCCACCCTTCAGCTCCATTCAACCCCTCCCATCTATCTCTGAACACCATCCAGTCCCACCCTTCAGCTCCATTCAACCCCTCCCATCTATCTCTGAACACCATCCAGTCCCACCCTTCAGCTCCATTCAACCCCTCCCATCTATCTCTGAACACCATCCAGTCCCACCCTTCAGCTCCATTCAACCTCTCCCATCTATCTCTGAACACCATCCAGTCCCACCCTTCAGCTCCATTCAACCTCTCCCATCTATCTCTCAACACCATCCAGTCCCACCCTTCAGCTCCATTCAACCCCTCCCATCTATCTCTCAACATCATCCAGTCCCACCCTTCAGCTCCACTCAACCCCTCCCATCTATCTCTGAACACCATCCAGTCCCACCCTTCAGCCCCATTCAACCCCTCCCATCAATCTCTGAACACCATCCAGTCCCACCCTTCAGCTCCATTCAACCCCTCCCATCTATCTCTCAACACCATCCAGGCCCTTCAGCTCCATTCAACCCCTCCCATCTATCTCTGAACACCATCCAGTCCCACACTTCAGCCCCATTCAACCCCTCCCATCTATCTCTCAACATCATCCAGTCCCACCCTTCAGCTCCATTCAACCCCTCCCATCTATCTCTGAACACCATCCAGTCCCACCCTTCAGCTCCATTCAACCCCTCCCATCTATCTCTGAACACCATCCAGTCCCACCCTTCAGCTCCATTCAACCCCTCCCATCTATCTCTGAACACCATCCAGTCCCACCCTTCAGCTCCATTCAACCCCTCCCATCTATCTCTCAACACCATCCAGTCCCACCCTTCAGCTCCATTCAACCCCTCCCATCTATCTCTGAACACCATCCAGTCCCACATTTCAGCTCCATTCAACCCCTCCCATCTATCTCTGAACACCATCCAGTCCCACCCTTCAGCTCCATTCAACCCCTCCCATCTATCTCTGAACACCATCCAGTCCCACCCTTCAGCTCCATTCAACCCCTCCCATCTATCTCTGAACACCATCCAGTCCCACCCTTCAGCTCCATTCAACCCCTCCCATCTATCTCTCAACACCATCCAGTCCCACCCTTCAGCTCCATTCAACCCCTCCCATCTATCTCTGAACACCATCCAGTCCCACCCTTCAGCTCCATTCAACCCCTCCCATCTATCTCTGAACACCATCCAGTCCCACCCTTCAGCTCCATTCAACCCCTCCCATCTGTCTCTCAACACCATCCAGTCCCACCCTTCAGCTCCATTCAACCCCTCCCATCTATCTCTGAACACCATCCAGTCCCACCCTTCAGCTCCATTCAACCCCTCCCATCTATCTCTGAACACCATCCAGTCCCACCCTTCAGCTCCATTCAACCCCTCCCATCTGTCTCTCAACACCATCCAGTCCCACCCTTCAGCTCCATTCAACCCCTCCCATCTATCTCTGAACACCATCCAGTCCCACCCTTCAGCTCCATTCAACCCCTCCCATCTATCTCTCAACACCATCCAGTCCCACCCTCCAGCTCCATTCAACCCCTCCCATCTATCTCTGAACACCATCCAGTCCCACCCTTCAGCTCCATTCAACCCCTCCCATCTATCTCGGAACACCATCCAGTCCCACCCTTCAGCTCCATTCAACCCCTCCCATCTATCTCTGAACACCATCCAGTCCCACCCTTCAGCTCCATTCAACCCCTCCCATCTATCTCTGAACACCATCCAGTCCCACCCTTCAGCTCCATTCAAACCCTCCCATCTATCTCTGAACACCATCCAGTCCCACCCTTCAGCCCCATTCAACCCCTCCCATCTATCTCTGAACACCATCCAGTCCCACCCTTCAGCCCCATTCAACCCCTCCCATCTATCTCTGAACACCATCCAGTCCCACCCTTCAGCTCCATTCAACCCCTCCCATCTATCTCTGAACACCATCCAGTCCCACCCTTCAGCTCCATTCAACCCCTCCCATCTATCTCTCAACACCATCCAGTCCCACCCTTCAGCTCCATTCAACCCCTCCCATCTATCTCTGAACACCATCCAGTCCCACCCTTCAGCTCCATTCAACCCCTCCCATCTATCTCTGAACACCATCCAGTCCCACCCTTCAGCTCCATTCAACCCCTCCCATCTGTCTCTCAACACCATCCAGTCCCACCCTTCAGCTCCATTCAACCCCTCCCATCTATCTCTGAACACCATCCAGTCCCACCCTTCAGCTCCATTCAACCCCTCCCATCTATCTCTCAACACCATCCAGTCCCACCCTCCAGCTCCATTCAACCCCTCCCATCTATCTCTGAACACCATCCAGTCCCACCCTTCAGCTCCATTCAACCCCTCCCATCTATCTCGGAACACCATCCAGTCCCACCCTTCAGCTCCATTCAACCCCTCCCATCTATCTCTGAACACCATCCAGTCCCACCCTTCAGCTCCATTCAACCCCTCCCATCTATCTCTGAACACCATCCAGTCCCACCCTTCAGCTCCATTCAAACCCTCCCATCTATCTCTGAACACCATCCAGTCCCACCCTTCAGCCCCATTCAACCCCTCCCATCTATCTCTGAACACCATCCAGTCCCACCCTTCAGCCCCATTCAACCCCTCCCATCTATCTCTCAACATCATCCAGTCCCACCCTTCAGCTCCATTCAACCCCACCATCCAGTCCCACCCTTCAGCTCCATTCAACCCCTCCCATCTATCTCTGAACACCATCCAGTCCCACCCTTCAGCTCCATTCAACCCCTCCCATCTATCTCTCAACACCATCCAGTCCCACCCTTCAGCTCCATTCAACCCCTCCCAGTGCTATCTGCAGAGTTAGCTCCAGGTTAATGTCACCCAGTACTGCTATCTGCAGAGTTAGCTCCAGGTTAATGTCACCCAGTACTGCTATCTGCAGAGTTAGCTCCAGGTTAATGTCACCCAGTACTGCTATCTGCAGAGTTAGCTCCAGGTTAATGTCACCCAGTAGTGCTATCTGCAGAGTTAGCTCCAGGTTAATGTCACCCAGTACTGCTATCTGCAGAGTTAGCTCCAGGTTAATGTCACCCAGTAGTGCTATCTGCAGAGTTAGGTTAATGTCACCCAGTAGTGCTATCTGCAGAGTTAGGTTAATGTCACCCAGTAGTGCTATCTGCAGAGTTAGGTTAATGTCACCCAGTAGTGCTATCTGCAGAGTTAGCTCCAGGTTAATGTCACCCAGTAGTGCTATCTGCAGAGTTAGCTCCAGGTTAATGTCACCCAGTAGTGCTATCTGCAGAGTTAGCTCCAGGTTAATGTCACCCAGTAGTGCTATCTGCAGAGTTAGGTTAATGTCACCCAGTAGTGCTATCTGCAGAGTTAGGTTAATGTCACCCAGTAGTGCTATCTGCAGAGTTAGGTTAATGTCACCCAGTAGTGCTATCTGCAGAGTTAGCTCCAGGTTAATGTCACCCAGTAGTGCTATCTGCAGAGTTAGCTCCAGGTTAATGTCACCCAGTAGTGCTATCTGCAGAGTTAGGTTAATGTCACCCAGTAGTGCTATCTTCAGAGTTAGCTCCAGGTTAATGTCACCCAGTACTGCTATCTGCAGAGTTAGCTCCAGGTTAATGTCACCCAGTAGTGCTATTTGCAGAGTTAGCTCCAGGTTAATGTCACCCAGTAGTGTTATCTGCAGAGTTAGCTCCAGGTTAATGTCACCCAGTACTGCTATCTGCAGAGTTAGCTCCAGGTTAATGTCACCCAGTAGTGCTATCTGCAGAGTTAGGTTAATGTCACCCAGTAGTGCTATCTGCAGAGTTAGGTTAATGTCACCCAGTAGTGCTATCTGCAGAGTTAGGTTAATGTCACCCAGTAGTGCTATCTGCAGAGTTAGCTCCAGGTTAATGTCACCCAGTAGTGCTATCTGCAGAGTTAGCTCCAGGTTAATGTCACCCAGTAGTGCTATCTGCAGAGTTAGCTCCAGGTTAATGTCACCCAGTAGTGCTATCTGCAGAGTTAGGTTAATGTCACCCAGTAGTGCTATCTGCAGAGTTAGGTTAATGTCACCCAGTAGTGCTATCTGCAGAGTTAGGTTAATGTCACCCAGTAGTGCTATCTGCAGAGTTAGCTCCAGGTTAATGTCACCCAGTAGTGCTATCTGCAGAGTTAGCTCCAGGTTAATGTCACCCAGTAGTGCTATCTGCAGAGTTAGCTCCAGGTTAATGTCACCCAGTAGTGCTATCTGCAGAGTTAGGTTAATGTCACCCAGTAGTGCTATCTGCAGAGTTAGCTCCAGGTTAATGTCACCCAGTACTGCTATCTGCAGAGTTAGCTCCAGGTTAATGTCACCCAGTAGTGCTATCTGCAGAGTTAGCTCCAGGTTAATGTCACCCAGTAGTGTTATCTGCAGAGTTAGCTCCAGGTTAATGTCACCCAGTACTGCTATCTGCAGAGTTAGCTCCAGGTTAATGTCACCCAGTAGTGCTATCTGCAGAGTTAGGTTAATGTCACCCAGTAGTGCTATCTGCAGAGTTAGGTTAATGTCACCCAGTAGTGCTATCTGCAGAGTTAGGTTAATGTCACCCAGTAGTGCTATCTGCAGAGTTAGCTCCAGGTTAATGTCACCCAGTAGTGCTATCTGCAGAGTTAGCTCCAGGTTAATGTCACCCAGTAGTGCTATCTGCAGAGTTAGCTCCAGGTTAATGTCACCCAGTAGTGCTATCTGCAGAGTTAGCTCCAGGTTAATGTCACCCAGTATTGCTATCTGCAGAGTTAGGTTAATGTCACCCAGTAGTGCTATCTGCAGAGTTAGCTCCAGGTTAATGTCACCCAGTAGTGCTATCTGCAGAGTTAGCTCCAGGTTAATGTCACCCAGTAGTGCTATCTGCAGAGTTAGGTTAATGTCACCCAGTAGTGCTATCTGCAGAGTTAGCTCCAGGTTAATGTCACCCAGTAGTGCTATCTGCAGAGTTAGCTCCAGGTTAATGTCACCCAGTACTTCTATCTGCAGAGTTAGCTCCAGGTTAATGTCACCCAGTACTGCTATCTGCAGAGTTAGCTGCAGGTTAATGTCACCCAGTACTGCTATCTGCAGAGTTAGCTGCAGGTTAATGTCACCCAGTACTGCTATCTGCAGAGTTAGCTGCAGGTTAATGTCACCCAGTACTTCTATCTGCAGAGTAAGCTGCAGGTTAATGTCACCCAGTACTGCTATCTGCAGAGTTAGCTCCAGGTTAATGTCACCCAGTACTTCTATCTGCAGAGTTAGCTGCAGGTTAATGTCACCCAGTACTGCTATCTGCAGAGTTAGCTCCAGGTTAATGTCACCCAGTACTGCTATCTGCAGAGTTAGCAGCAGGTTAATGTCACCCAGTACTGCTATCTGCAGAGTTAGCTCCAGGTTAATGTCACCCAGTAGTGCTATCTGCAGAGTTAGCTCCAGGTTAATGTCACCCAGTACTGCTATCTGCAGAGTTAGCTCCAGGTTAATGTCACCCAGTAGTGCTATCTGCAGAGTTAGCTCCAGGTTAATGTCACCCAGTACTGCTATCTGCAGAGTTACCTTCAGATAAATGTTGCAATTCTTCAGGCATTCCTGGACCTGCGACCAAAAACAAGCTTCATATGGACAGTACCAAAACAAACAATCTAATGATTCTGTGTCTTCCCAGGAACATCTGCAGAGCTGGGAAATAAATAGCATTCTATTGGTTGCAAGAATTTTGTATAATAATTTAAATAGAAAACGTTTTGCATATCAGTTCATAAACCATGTGCCATGGAATCGGTATGTCAAAAATCTGTTCCCAAATATTCTGCAATCTATATGGCACAGCTGTCATTTTGTTTGGTCCTTAAAAGAAAGTGGTATACTTATTTTTATTTTGACAATTTTCTTTCATCAATTTTGGTCTATCATGCAAGGCTCACAGACAATTTCCAACATTTTCCCCCTTCCATTTTCCTCTTCCAGCTTTGTGGTAATGCTGCAATTAGTTGGTTGTAATTTTGGGCAGAGCAGACATTTCCACATATTTCTGTTAGCTGCATGTGTGACATAACTCCACCAGTCCTATTTTTGATATCAAAAACAAAAATGCAACATTTTTCATATAAAAAAAATAATCTACGATATTAGAGTTCTTTTCTGATTAAATTGAAACCAACTTTCTATTGTTTTAAAAATAGCGATATTTAAGAGATGATTTCCTTTTCAAATAACTGAACGTGAGAGGTTGTAATCTGAATAAAGGGGAAAAGGCTTCTTGAACATGGGGTGAGACATTCTTATTAATTTACTAGAGAACCAGTTTGGATTTAAGTATAACTTTTGTATGACTGATGCCTTTAGTGAGAGGTCTAAAGCTTTAATAATTTAATAATTTAATAATTTAATAATTTAATAATTTAATAATTTCAGCATTCATATGCTGTTACAAATAAAATGTAATATTTTTTGCTCATATAATAAAATAAAAAACGAGTTGCTAGGTGTAGGCAATGCCATTAGCAAATAGATAAATTGCAATATGACTAAAGTGTTAATCAGGGAGATTTCTCCACAAATTGACAGGTATTTTCCTTTCCATGGTAGCAAGAGCTTATCTAGTTTTACTTTCTATTTAAATGTATTGTAATGAGATTGTATCTTCCTTTCAGTATCTGAATACTGAGAATGTCCACTTTATCATCAGACCATTTTATTGGTAAACTACACGGTAATGTAAAATTTGCATTTTTTAGTGATCCAATATGTAATATAGTACACTTATCATATTTTGGTTTTAATCCAGAGAGGTTAGAACAAGTATCTAGATCATCGGTGAGGCTGTGGAGGGATCCAAATTGTGGTTTAGAGAGAAAAGGCTCTTGATATTATTAGTGGATCTGATTTGAATAGCTAAGTTTTCGATGGCCATAAATAGATATGCCGATAGTGGACAACCTTGTTTTACTCCCCTTGACAGTTTAAAACTTTCTGAGAAGGAGTCATTATTTACTATTTTACACCTAGGGTTAGTGTACATAACCCATTGTATATATATATTTTTCCCAAATTTAAATATTCCAGGGATTTATATATAAATTCCAGTCGTACACGTATTTTTATAACATATTATTTTTATAATATATTACACTGGATCTTTCCTCAATAAGTTCCTCCATTTCTTTTTGTTTTTCCTCTGACTTATTCTGAGCCTCTATTGCCATCTATCCGTTCTGTTAGACATTCAATTTCCTTTGTTAATATGGACACTTTTGATCTAAATTTCTTTAGTTTTTAGAGCTGAGTATTGCATTTCATGGCCTCCAAAGCCACGTTTAAAAGTGTCCCATGCGATAATGGGATCTGCTGTACCGATGTTATGTTGGATAAAAGTCCGTTATAAATTATTCTGTTAAAAACAAGTTTTCATTGAATAGGTTTTGATTAAATTCCCAATATCATCACCCTCGTGGAAATTCAGTAAGAGTAATGTATTTGTCAATTATGTGATGGTCCGACCTCATTCTGTCCCCTGTCAACACTTTTTAAACTTTTGGTGCGAGAATGACATAATAAAGAAGTCAAGACGACTAGCTTGATTGAGCCTCCACCACGTATATCTCACTAGGTCAGGGTATTAAACCACCACCACGTATATCTCACTAGGTCAGGGTATTAAACCACCACCACGTATATCTCACTAGGTCAGGGTATTAAACCACCACCACGTATATCTCACTAGGTCAGGGTATTAAACCACCACCACGTATATCTCACTAGGTCAGGGTATTAAACCACCACCACGTATATCTCACTAGGTCAGGATATTAAACCACCACCACGTATATCTCACTAGGTCAGGATATTAAACCACCACCATGTATATCTCACTAGGTCAGGATATTAAACCTCCACCACGTATATCTCACTAGGTCAGGATATTAAACCTCCATGTATATCTCACTAGGTCAGGATATTAAACCTCCATGTATATCTCACTAGGTCAGGATATTAAACCTCCATGTATATCTCACTAGGTCAGGATATTAAACCTCCACCACGTATATCTCACTAGGTCAGGATATTAAACCACCACCACGTATATCTCACTAGGTCAGGATATTAAACCACCACCATGTATATCTCACTAGGTCAGGATATTAAACCTCCACCACGTATATCTCACTAGGTCAGGATATTAAACCACCACCACGTATATCTCACTAGGTCAGGATATTAAACCACCACCACGTATATCTCACTAGGTCAGGATATTAAACCACCACCACGTATATCTCACTAGGTCAGGATATTAAACCACCACCACGTATATCTCACTAGGTCAGGATATTAAACCACCACCACGTATATCTCACTAGGTCAGGATATTAAACCACCACCACGTATATCTCACTAGGTCAGGATATTAAACCTCCACCACGTATATCTCACTAGGTCAGGATATTAAACCACCACCACGTATATCTCACTAGGTCAGGATATTAAACCACCACCACGTATATCTCACTAGGTCAGGATATTAAACCACCACCACGTATATCTCACTAGGTCAGGATATTAAACCACCACCACGTATATCTCACTAGGTCAGGATATTAAACCACCACCATGTATATCTCACTAGGTCAGGAAATTAAACCTCCACCACGTATATCTCACTAGGTCAGGATATTAAACCACCACCACGTATATCTCACTAGGTCAGGATATTAAACCTCCATGTATATCTCACTAGGTCAGGATATTAAACCTCCATGTATATCTCACTAGGTCAGGGTATTAAACCTCCTCCATGTATATCTCACTAGGTCAGGATATTAAACCTCCTCCATGTATATCTCACTAGGTCAGGATATTAAACCACCACCATGTATATCTCACTAGGTCAGGATATTAAACCTCCTCCATGTATATCTTACTAGGTCAGGATGTTAAACCTCCATGTATATCTCACTAGGTCAGGATATTAAACCTCCATGTATATCTCACGAGGTCAGGATATTAAACCTCCTCCATGTATATCTCACTAGGTCAGGATATTAAACCTCCATGTATATCTCACTAGGTCAGGATATTAAACCTCCTCCATGTATATCTCACTAGGTCAGGATATTAAACCTCCATGTATATCTCCCTAGGGCAGGGTTTTTAAGCCTCCATATATCCACTAATTCCAATATATCATGATTTCCTTTAAGAGCCTGAGGGTGATAGTTTGTAGTGTGATTTCCTTTCCGGTCCCTTGAGGTATTTAAAACTGTATTATCATCTCCCACCATAATAATAGAGTCTCCTATTGCTTGCAGCGTTGATTATTTATTAAATATATTTTCAAAGAAGCTTGGATCATCATTATTTGGTCCGTAAAGGTTAATGATCCAAATCTGTTTATGGTCCAATAACATATTTAAAGTCATCCATCTACCTTGAGGATCTGTTTGGACAGTTTGAACATTCGGATAAAAATGATTGATAATTAAAATCATTTTTGAGTTTCCTTTGTCCAATGGGAGAAGTAGATTTCACCCCCCCCCTCTTATATTTGAGATTCTACAAAGTAGCCACCCTTTGCCTTAATGACAGCTTTGCACACTCTTCGCATTCTCTCAACCAGTTACATGAGGTTGTCACCTGGAATGCATTTCAATTAACAGGTGTGCCTTGTTAAAATGTTATTTGTGGAATTTCTTTCCTCCTTAATGTGTTTGAGCCAATCAGTTGTGTTGTGACAAGGTAGGGCTGGTATACAGAAGATAGCCCTATTTGGTAAAATACCAAGTCCATATTATGCCAAAGGAAGACCCAGAGTTACCGCTGCTGCAGAGGAGAAGTTCATTAGAGTTACCAGCCTCAGAAATTGCAGCCCAAATAAATGCTTCACAGAGTTCATGTAACAGACACATCTCAACATCAACTGTTCAGAGGAGACTGTGTGAATCAGGCCTTCATGGTCTAATTGCTGCAAAGAAACACAAGCAACGGCCTCCCGGGTGGTGCAGTGGTTAAGGGCGCTGTACTGCAGCGCCAGCTGTGCCATCAGAGTCCCTGGGTTCGTGCCCAGGCTCTGTCGTAACCTAGGGATGTCCTTGTCTCATCGCGCACCAGCGACTCCTGTGGCGGTTCGGGCGCAGTGCGCGCTAGCCAAGGTTGCCAGGTGCACGGTGTACCCTCCGACACATTGGTGCGGCTGTCTTCCGGGTTGGATGCGCGCTGTGTTAAGAAGCAGTACGGCTGGTTGGGTTGTGTATCGGAGGACATTCAACCTTCGTCTCTCCCAAACCCGTACGGGAGTTGTAGCGATGAGACAAGATAGTAGCTACTACAACAATTGGATACCACGAAAAAGGGGTAAAATTCAAAAAATGTAATAATAAACACATGCAATGGACAATAGACTGGTGGAAATCTGTCCTTTGGTCTGATGAGTCCAAATTTGAGATTTTTGTTTCCAACCACTTTGTCTTTGTGAGATGCAGAGTAGATGAACGGATGATCTGTGTGGTTCCCACCATGAAGCATGGAGGAGGAGGAGCTGGTGAAAATAGTGAAAATAGTAAAAATAAAGAAAACCCTTGAATGAGCAGGTATGTCCAAACTTTTTACCATGTGTGGAGGGGAATGGGAGAGGAGAGGTGTTAGGAGAGGAGAGGAGGAGTGGAGAGGAGGGAGGAGGAGAGGAGAGGGGTTAGGAGAGGAGAGGTGTTAGGAGAGGAGAGGAGAGGAGGAGTGGAGAGGAGGGAGGAGGAGAGGAGAGGAGGGGAGGAGAGGTAGAGGGCAGGGGAGGAGAGAGGAGAGGAGGGTAGGAGAGGGAGAGGAGAGGAGAGTGGAGGAGAGGAGAGGAGAAGAGAGGGGAGCAGAGGAGAGTAGAGGGGAGTAGATGAGAGGAGAGGGGTTAGGAGAGGAGAGGAGAGGAGGTGTACTGTATGGGGAGTGTGTATATGTAAAAGACTGAAGCACCAGCTAAACAAATAATAACCTAAGAAGCTCTGGTTGGTTCACTCATTACCTGTTGTTGTTGCAGAAGTTCTGGCAACTCATACAGTCAGACGGGTCAGTCTGGGGCAGGGCTGTGTACACACCTTCACCCTGGAACACACAGAGACAAGAGATACAATGTTCTAACTGGTCTCAATATGGACCTGTCTGTCTGTCTGTCTCTGTCTGTCTGTGTCTGTCTGTCCTTACTGTCCTTACTGTCTGTCTGTCTGTCCCTCTGTCTGTCTGTCTGTCCTTACTGTCCTTACTGTCTGTCCTTACTGTCCTTACTGTCCTTACTGTCTGTCTGTCTGTCTGTCTGTCTGTCTGTCTGTCTGTCTGTCTGTCTGTCTGTCTGTCTGTCTGTCTGTCTGTCTGTCTGTCTGTCTGTCTGTCTGTCCCTCTGTCTGTCCTACTGTCCTACTGTCTGTCTGTCTGTCTGTCTGTCTGTCTGTCTGTCTGTCTGTCTGTCTGTCTGTCTGTCTGTCTGTCTGTCTGTCTGTCTGTCTGTCTGTCTGTCTGTCTGTCCTTACTGTCCTACTGTCTGTCTGTCTGTCTGTCTGTCTGTCTGTCTGTCTGTCTGTCTGTCTGTCTGTCTGTCTGTCTGTCTGTCTGTCTGTCTGTCTGTCTGTCTGTCTGTCCCTCTGTCTGTCTGTCTGTCCCTCTGTCTGTCTGTCCTTACTGTCTGTCTGTCCTTACTGTCCTTACTGTCCTTACTGTCCTTACTGTCCTTACTGTCTGTCTGTCTGTCTGTCTGTCTGTCTGTCTGTCTGTCTGTCTGTCCGTCCGTCCGTCCGTCCGTCCGTCCGTCTGTCTGTCTGTCCGTCCGTCTGCATGCTAACTCACATTGTGGTGGTGGTGAGGGACAGAGTGCTCATATTCCATGGTGCTGTGTGGTAAGGAGGCATCGTGGCTGTGTGATGGGTACCCAGCAGACCCATTGCGCAGCGCCAGGCCGTTAGGCAGCTTGTGGTGCAGGTGGTGGCAGCCCTGGGGTAGACCACTGTGCCCGTAGCCCCCGTGGACCCCACCGTTGATCCGGCTGCTACCAGGCAGGGTGGGGTACTCTAGAACATGGCCGTTCATCTCTGCAGGCTGGTAGAGGTAGCCTGGGGGGTCGTACTCTGGAGGGAGGGAGGGAGGGAGGGAGAGAGGGGGAGAGGGGGAGAGAGAGAGAGAGGGAGGGAGGGAGGGAGGGAGGGAGAGAGAGAGAGAGAGAGAGAGAGAGAGAGAGAGAGAGAGAGAGAGAGAGAGAGAGAGAGAGAGAGAGGTGGGAGTGAGAGTGAGAGGGCAGAAGGGAGAGAGGTGAGGGAGGGAGAGAGCAGACACAGACAAAGAGCGAATGAAAGGGAGAAGACGGTTAGAAAACGTAAGCCCCGAGCCAACAGCTCCTACTAGCTGCCAGAAGCTGCCACCATCTTGGCCAGCCTGTGATAATAATATTACTGACATATGGAGGAGTGGAACTAGCAGTGAATGACCACCAATAGTAATTTAATACATCAATGATTTTAACCTCAATTTCACCCCTGGCCATATGGTTGTTGTCCTGCCAGTCTCCTGGGTTGCCAATGTTAATAAGACCATATGGATACTGTGTGGTCAGTTACTCTGACATCGACAGGCACATCTCTGGGTTGGTGTGAGCCTTGCAGATGTTCAACTATTGTTCAAAGGAAACTTAGGGTACAGAGGTTAAGGTCTAGGGGTTAGGGTACAGGGGTAAGGGTACAGGGGTTAGGGTCCAGGGGTTAGGTTCTAGAGGTTAGGGTCTAGGGGTTAGGGTCTAGGGGTTGGGGTACAGGGGTAAGGGTACAGGGGTTAGGGTCCAGGGGTTAGGTTCTAGAGGTTAGGGTCTAGGGGTTAGGGTCTAGGGGTTGGGGTCTTGGGGTCTAGGGGTTAGGGTACAGGGGTTAGGGTCTAGGGGTTAGGGTACAGGGTCTAGGGGTTAGGGTACAGGGGTTAGGGCTAGGGGTTAGGGTCTAGGGGTTAGGGTCTAGGGGTTAGGGTACAGGGGTTAGGGTCTAGGGGTTAGGGTCTAGGGGTTGGGGTCTAGGGGTCGGGGTCTTGGGGTTGGGGTACAGGGGTTAGGGTCTAGGGGTTAGGGTCTAGAGGTTAGGGTACAGGGGTTAGGGTACAGGGGTTAGGGTCTAGGGGTTAGGGTCTAGGGGTTAGGGTCTAGAGGTTAGGGTACAGGGGTTAGAGTCTAGAGGTTAGGGTACAGGGGTAAGGGTACAGGGGTTAGGGTCTAGGGGTTAGGGTACAGGGGTTAGGGTCTAGGGGTTAGGGTCTAAGGCTTAGGGTCTAGGAGTTAGAGTACAGGGGTTAGGGTCTAGGGGTTAGGGTCTAGGGGTTAGGGTCTAAGGCTTAGGGTCTAGGGGTTAGGGTCTAGGGGTTAGGGTACAGGGGACAGGGTACAGGGGTTAGGGTCTAGAGGTTAGGGTACAGGGGTTAGGGTCTAGGGGTTAGGGTCTAGAGGTTAGGGTACAGGGGTTAGGGTCTAGAGGTTAGGGTACAGGGGTTAGGGTCTAGGGGTTAGGGTCTAAGGCTTAGGGTCTAGGGTACAGGGGTTAGGGTCTAGGTGTTAGGGTCTAAGGCTTAGGGTCTAGGGGTTAGGGTTCTCACTGTGCATGGTATTCTGCTGACGGTTCCTCCACAGACACATGGTGATGAAGACGAGTAGGATGAGGACCATGACCCCTAGAACACAGCCCACGATCAGGTACAGCAGGCCCCCGGGCGGGGTGGGGGTGTCTGGGGGGTAGGGTCCCGGTGGGGTGATGGGGTGCTGGCTGGGGACCCCTGGGGGCTGCCGCGCTGTGTGGGGGGGAAGAGGGCTTTAGTTTACTGATCCCTCTCTCAATAGTCTTCTCTCAACTAGTACTAGTATGTTTACCCAGCAGTCTTCTCTCAACTAGTACTAGTAAACAGTGTGAACCCAGCAGTCTTCTCTCAACTAGTACTAGTAAACAGTGTGAAACCCAGCAGTCTTCTCTCAACTAGTACTAGTATGTTTACCCAGCAGTCTTCTCTCAACTAGTACTAGTATGTTTACCCAGCAGTCTTCTCTCAACTAGTACTAGTAAACAGTGTGAAACCCAGCAGTCTTCTCTCAACTAGTACTAGTATGTTTACCCAGCAGTCTTCTCTCAACTAGTACTAGTATGTTTACCCAGCAGTCTTCTCTCAACTAGTACTAGTATGTTTACCCAGCAGTCTTCTCTCAACTAGTACTAGTATGTTTACCCAGCAGTCTTCTCTCAACTAGTACTAGTATGTTTACCCAGCAGTCTTCTCTCAACTAGTACTAGTATGTTTACCCAGCAGTCTTCTCTCAACTAGTACTAGTATGTTTACCCAGCAGTCTTCTCTCAACTAGTACTAGTATGTTTACCCAGCAGTCTTCTCTCAACTAGTACTAGTATGTTTACCCAGCAGTCTTCTCTCAACTAGTACTAGTATGTTTACCCAGCAGTCTTCTCTCAACTAGTACTAGTATGTTTACCCAGCAGTCTTCTCTCAACTAGTACTAGTATGTTTACCAGCAGTCTTCTCTCAACTAGTACTAGTATGTTTACCCAGCAGTCTTCTCTCAACTAGTACTAGTATGTTTACCCAGCAGTCTTCTCTCAACTAGTACTAGTATGTTTACCCAGCAGTCTTCTCTCAACTAGTACTAGTATGTTTACCCAGCAGTCTTCTCTCAACTAGTACTAGTATGTTTACCCAGCAGTCTTCTCTCAACTAGTACTAGTATGTTTACCCAGCAGTCTTCTCTCAACTAGTACTAGTATGTTTACCCAGCAGTCTTCTCTCAACTAGTACTAGTATGTTTACCCAGCAGTCTTCTCTCAACTAGTACTAGTATGTTTACTCAGCAGCACAGTTCTATATATTGTTACATTGTGTTCTATAAAACACTCATATTGTTACATTGTGTTCTATAAACATTAATATTGTTACATTGTGTTCTATAAACATTAATATTGTTACATTGTGTTCTATAAACATTAATATTGTTACATTGTGTTCTATAAACATTAATATTGTTACATTGTGTTCTATAAACATTAATATTGTTACATTGTGTTCTATAAAACATTAATATTGTTACATTGTGTTCTATAAACATTAATATTGTTACATTGTGTTCTATAAAACACTCATATTGTTACATTGTGTTCTATAAACATTAATATTGTTACATTGTGTTCTATAAACATTAATATTGTTACATTGTGTTCTATAAACATTAATATTGTTACATTGTGTTCTATAAACATTAATATTGTTACATTGTGTTCTATAAAACACTCATATTGTTACATTGTGTTCTATAAACATTAATATTGTTACATTGTGTTCTATAAACATTAATATTGTTACATTGTGTTCTATAAACATTAATATTGTTACATTGTGTTCTATAAACATTAATATTGTTACATTGTGTTCTATAAAACACTCATATTGTTACATTGTGTTCTATAAACATTAATATTGTTACATTGTGTTCTATAAACATTAATATTGTTACATTGTGTTCTATAAAACACTCATATTGTTACATTGTGTTCTATAAACATTAATATTGTTACATTGTGTTCTATAAACATTAATATTGTTACATTGTGTTCTATAAACATTAATATTGTTACATTGTGTTCTATAAACATTAATATTGTTACATTGTGTTCTATAAAACACTCATATTGTTACATTGTGTTCTATAAACATTAATATTGTTACATTGTGTTCTATAAACATTAATATTGTTACATTGTGTTCTATAAACATTAATATTGTTACATTGTGTTCTATAAACATTAATATTGTTACATTGTGTTCTATAAAACACTCATATTGTTACATTGTGTTCTATAAACATTAATATTGTTACATTGTGTTCTATAAACATTAATATTGTTACATTGTGTTCTATAAAACATTGTGTGTGTGTGTGTGGGGGGGGGGGGGGGGGGGGGGGGGGGGTCCAGTTCTACCTTTGGTCTCACAGATCATGACGTTGCTATATTCACTCTCTCCCCATCGTTGAAACACTGCATCTTGATGTCATAGGATGTCTCTGGCTGGAGCTGACCTATCAGGTGCCACTGTTTCAGACCTGGGGGAGAAAGAAAGAGAGAGAGAGAGGAGAGAGAGAGAGAGAGAGAGAGAGAGAGAGAGAGAGAGAGAGAAAGTGAGATAGAGAGAGAGAGAGAAAGTGAGATAGAGAGAGAGAGAGAGAGAGAGAGAGGCAGAGAGAGACACAGAGAGAGACAGAGAGACATAAATATGGGTTGTATTTACAATGGTGTTTGTTATTCACTGGTTGCCCTTTTCTCGTGGCAACAGGTCACAAATCTTGCTGCTGTGATGGAACACTGTGGTATTTCACCCAGTAGATATGGGAGTTTATCAAAATGTGGTTTGTTTTCAAATTCTTTGTGGGTCTGTGTAATCTGAGGGAAGTATGTCTCTCTAATATGGTCATACCTTTGGCAGGAGGTTAGGAAGTGCAGCTCAGTTTCCACCTCATTTTGTGGGCAGTGAGCACATAGCCTGTCTTCTCTTGAGAGCCATGTCTGCCTACGGCGACCTTTCTCAATAGCAAGGCTATGCTCACTGAGTCTGTACATAGTCAAAGCATTCCTTAGGAAGTGCAGCTCAGTTTCCACCTCATTTTGTGGGCAGTGAGCACTTGTAATTGTATTACATGACCCTTTATTTAACTAGGCAAGACAGTTAAGAACAAATTCTTATCTACAATGTCGGCCTACCAAAAGGCCTCCTGCGGGGACAACACTACATAATGAGGGACATCACAACACTACATAATGAGGGACATCACAACACTACATAATGAGGGACATCAAAACACTACATAATGAGGGACATCACAACACTAGATAATGAGGGACATCACAACACTAGATAATGAGGGACATCACAACACTACACTACATAATGAGGGACATCACAACACTAGATAATGAGGGACACCACAACACTAGATAATGAGGGACATCACAACACTAGATAATGAGGGACATCACAACACTACATAATGAGAGACATCACAACACAACACTACATAATGAGGGACATCACAACACAACACTACATAATGAGGGACATCACAACACTAGATAATGAGGGACAACACTATACTACATAATGAGGGACATCACAACACTATACTACATAATGAGGGACAACACTATACTACATAATGAGGGACATCACAACACTACACTACATAATGAGGGACATCACAACACTACACTACATAATGAGGGACATCACAACACTATACTACATAATGAGGGACACCACTATACTACATAATGAGGGACAACACTATACTACATAATGAGGGACAACACTATACTACATAATGAGGGACATCGCATCACAACACTACATAATGAGGGACATCACAACACTATACTGGCGGAGATCTTTGTGGGCTATACTCAGCCTTGTCTCAGGATGGTAAGTTGGTGGTTGAAGATATCCCTCTAGTGGTGTGGGGGCTGTGCTTTGGCAAAGTGGGTGGGGTTATATCCTTCCTGTTTGGCCCTGTCCGGGGGTGTCCTCGGATGGGGCCACAGTGTCTCCTGACCCCTCCTGTCTCAGCCTCCAGTATTTATGCTGCAGTAGTTTATGTGTCGGGGGGCTGGGGTCAGTTTGTTATATCTGGAGTACTTCTCCTGTCCTATTCGGTGTCCTGTGTGAATCTAAGTGTGCGTTCTCTAATTCTCTCCTTCTCTCTTTCTTTCTCTCTCTCGGAGGACCTGAGCCCTAGGACCATGCCCCAGGACTACCTGACATGATGACTCCTTGCTGTCCCCAGTCCACCTGGCCATGCTGCTGTTCCAGTTTCAACTGACCTGAGCCCTAGGACCATGCCCCAGGACTACCTGACATGATGACTCCTTGCTGTCCCCAGTCTACCTGGCCATGCTGCTGCTCCAGTTTCAACTTCCACCTGACTGTGCTGCTGCTCTAGTTTCAACTGTTCTGCCTTATTATTATTCGACCATGCTGGTCATTTATGAACATTGAACATCTTGACCATGTTCTGTTATAATCTCCACCCGGCACAGCCAGAAGAGGACTGGCCACCCCACATAGCCTGGTTCCTCTCTAGGTTTCTTCCTAGGTATTGGCCTTTCTAGGGAGTTTTTCCTAGCCACCGTGCTTCTCCACCTGCATTGCTTGCTGTTTGGGGTTTTAGGCTGGGTTTCTGTACAGCACTTTGAGATATCAGCTGATGTACGAAGGGCTATATAAATAAATTTGATTTGATTTGATTTGATATACTACATAATGAGGGACATCACAACACTACACTACATAATGAGGGACATCACAACACTATACTACATAATGAGGGACAACACTACATAATGAGGGACATCACAACACTACATAATGAGGGACACCACTACACTACATAATGAGGGACACCACAACACTACATAATGAGGGACATCACAACACTACATAATGAGGGACATCACAACACTACATAATGAGGGACATCACAACACTAGATAATGAGGGACATCACAACACTAGATAATGAGGGACATCACAACACTAGATAATGAGGGACATCACAACACTACATAATGAGGGACATCACAACACTACATAATGAGGGACATCACAACACTAGATAATGAGGGACATCACAACATTAGATAATGAGGGACATCAGAACACTAGATAATGAGGGACATCACAACACTAGATAATGAGGGACATCACAACACTAGATAATGAGGGACATCACAACACTAGATAATGAGGGACATCACAACACTAGATAATGAGGGACATCACAACACAACACTACATAATGAGGGACACCACTACATAATGAGGGACACCACTACACTACACTACATAATGAGGGACATAATTACAATATGGCAATTAAACACTGCCTATCTTCTCTTGAGAGCCAGGTCTGCCTACGGCAGCCTTTCTCAATAGCAAGGCTATGCTCACCGAGTCTGTACACAGTCAAAGCCTTCATTTTGGGATGTCACAGTAGGTCAGGTATTCTGCCACTGTGTTACTCTCTGTTCAGGGCTTTCTCTCTCAGTAGTCCCATAAGGAAGCAGACAGTTGCTTCACTCCAGACAACCTCCTTATATGACAGCCGACTGTTAGTTCTGGCCCTGCTCCAGCATTACCCCCCTCCATCCCCACACACACCCTAGTGCCCTGTAACCAGAGAAGGGACAACTGTCTGTTCCAGGGAAATGCTACGTTTTATTTCTCATTTCTAGTAACTGAGGCCTACAACTGAATGCTGAGAATGTGTAGTGCTAGACTACAGGATTACTAAAACTAGCTGTGTGTACAAGTGCAGTATATGAAGCTAATCCTGTGTAATGGAAGTCTTCCGACTAGCTTGGAGAGGCAGTACCGTATCGAAGAGCCATCACTGCTGCTACACCAAACTGGAAGTCTTCTGACTAGCTTGGAGAGGCAGTACCGTATCGAAGAGCCCTTACTGCTGCTACACCAAACTGGAAGTGTTCTGACTAGCTTGGAGAGACAGTACCGTGTCGTATCGAAGAGCCCTCACTGCTGCTCGATCATCCTATTTATCCAACTTAATTGAGTAAAATAAGAACAATCCAAAATGTATTTTTGATACTGTCGCAAAGCTAACTAAAAAGCAGCATTCTCCAAGTGAGGATGGCTTTCACTTCAGCAGTGATAAATTCATGAACTTCTTTGAGGAAAAGATCATGATCATTAGAAAGCAAATTACGGACTCCTCTTTAAATCTGCGTATTTCTCCAAAACTCAGTTGTCCTGAGTGTGCACAACTATGCCAGGACCTAGGATCAAGTGAGACACTCAAGTGTTTTAGTACTATATCTCTTCTATATCTCAATGATGAAAATAATCATGGCCTCTAAACCGTCAAGCTGCATACTGGACCATATTCCAACTAAACTACTGAAAGAGCTGCTTCCTGTGCTTGGCCCTCGTATGTTGAACATAATAAACGGCTCTCTATCCACCGGATGTGTACCAAACTCACTAAAAGTAGCAGTAATAAAGCCTCTCTTCAAAAAGCCAAACCTTGACCCAGAAAATATAAAAACTATCGGCCTTTATCAAATCTCCCATTCCTCTCTAAAATGTTTTTGAAAAAGCTGTTGAAGGACCTCGGCGTTACTCTCTTTTGACGAACATATCAAGACTGTTTCAAGGACAGCTTTTTTATATCTACGTAACATCGCAAAAATCAGAAACTTTCTCTCCAAAAATGATGCAGAAAAATGTATCCATGCTTTTGTGCTAAATACGGCTGCTAGAATCCTGACTAGAACCAAAAAAATTGATAATTTTACTCCAGTGCTAGCCTCCCTACACTGGCTTCCTGTCAAGGCAAGGGCTGATTTCAAGGTTTTACTGCTAACCTACAAAGCATTACATGGGCTTGCTCCTACCTATCTCTCTGATTTGGTCCTGCCGTACATACCTACACGTACGCTATGCCTACCCATGTGAGAGACGCAGACTCGGTCTCAACCTTTAAGTCTTTACTGAAGACTCATCTCTTCAGTGGGTCATATGATTGAGTGTAGTCTGGCCCAGGAGTGGGAAGGTGAACGGAAAGGCTCTGGAGCAACGAACCGCCCTTGCTGTCTCTGCCTGGCCGGTTCCCCTCTTTCCACTGGGATTCTCTGCCTCTAACCCTAATACAGGGGCTGAGTCACTGGCTTACTGGTGCTCTTTCATACCATCACTGACGTGATCATTCTGTCTGGGTTGGCGCTCCCCCTTGGGTTCATGCTGTGGCGGAGATCTTCGTGGGCTATACTCGGTCATGTCTCAGGGTAGTAAGTTGGTGGTTGAAGATATCCCTCTAGTGGTGTGGGGGCTGTGCTTTGGCAAAGTGGGTGGGGTTATATCCTGCCTGGTTGGCCCTGTCCGGGGGTATCATCAGACAGGGCCACAGTGTCTCCTGACCCCTCCTGTCTCAGCCTCCAGTAATGATGCTGTCTGTTATATCTGGAGTATTTCTCCTGTCTTAGCCGGTGAGTACACAGTTACTAAGGTTAACTAGTATATATACATATACACACACACCTTGTACCTCCCCCTCTCCCTCTCCCCCCCCCCCCCTCTCTCTCTCTCTCTGTCTCTCTCTCCCCCCCTCTCTCCCTCTCTCTCTCTCTCTCTCTCTCTGTCCCTCTGTCTCTCTCTTTCTCTCTCTCTATGTCTGTCTCTCTCTCTCTATGTCTGTCTCTCTTTCTTTCTCTCTCTCTCTCTCTCTCTCTCTCTCTCTCTCTCTGTCTCTCTCTCTGTCCCTCCCTCCCTCCCTCCCTCCCTCCCACCCTCCCACCCTCTCTCTCGAACCGTACTCAGATTTCAGTTCAGGGCCATTAGCACTCAGACATTTATTAAAAAACACATTTCACAGACACACAGACACAGACAGACTCACATACACACACAGTAAACTGACCTTCAACCACGTCCCGTTTGTAATCACTGTCATTGTCACTATCAGTAGGTCTGTAGTAGATGTAGAATCCTTGGATGGGTGTGTTGTTGTTGCTAGAAGGGGTGTACTGGAGGAACCACACAGAATCAGAGTTAGATCACAGCATCTCAGCATACATAACAACTGCCTGGTTGACAATGTAAACATTAAAGAGTAAAGACTCCTCTAGAAAGGAAAGGGTGAACCCTCACACTAAGCGACCCATTCATCAATATGACTGTTCTAATAGTTCTAATCGTCTTCTCAGAACACAACAGAGTTCTAATTGTCTTCTCAGAACACAAAGGAGCTCTATTCGTCTTCTCAGAACACAACAGAGTTCTAATCGTCTTCTCAGAACACAAAGGAGCTCTGTTCGTCTTCTCAGAACACAACAGAGTTCTATTCGTCTACTCAGAACACAACAGAGTTCTAATCGTCTTCGCAGAACACAACAGAGTTCTAATCGTCTTCTCAGAACACAAAGGAGCTCTATTCATCTTCTCAGAACACAAAAGAGTTCTAATCGTCTCCTCAGAACACAAAGGAGCTCTATTCATCTCCTCAGAACACAACAGAGTTCTAATCGTCTTCTCAGAACACAACAGAGTTCTAATCGTCTTCTCAGAACACAAAAGAGCTCTATTCGTCTTCTCAGTACACAACAGAGTTCTATTCGTCATCTCTCCTCTCTCAGCCCCATGCAACATCACACACACACACACACACACACACACACACACACACACACACACACACACACACACACACACACACACACACACACACACACACACACACACACACACACACACACACACACTCTGGGTGGTGGTATGCAGTACTGACTGTCCAGCGTAGCATGATCTGAGTGTCGCTGACGGCATCTGTAGAGGAGATGTGCGGTCCGGCCACCGGGCGGTCTGAGAAGCGTGGGCTCGCTGCTGACACCTGGTACGGCCTAGAGGTGGCGCTGTGAGGACTGTCCCCATTCTGGTTCATAGCTAGAACACGGAATTTATAGGTGGAGCCTGCAGACAGAGGAGCACATGGAAGGAATGAAATAACATGGGGAGTACCCTAACCCCTAACATGGGGAGTACCCTAACCCCTAACATGGGGAGTACCCTAACCCCTAACCCTAACCCCTAACCCTAACATGGGAGTACCCTAACCCTAACATGGGGAGTACCCTAACCCCTAACATGGGGAGTACCCTAACCCCTAACATGGGGAGTACCCTAACCCCTAACATGGGGAGTACCCTAACCCCTAACATGGGGAGTACCCTAACCCCTAACATGGGGAGTACCCTAACCCCTAACATGGGGAGTACCCTAACCCCTAACATGGGGAGTACCCTAACCCCTAACCCTAACATGGGGAGTACCCTAACCCTAACATGGGGAGTACCCTAACCCTAACCCCTAACCCTAACATGGGGAGTACCCTAACCCTAACATGGGGAGTACCCTAACCCCTAACATGGGGAGTACCCTAACCCTAACCCCTAACCCTAACATGGGGAGTACCCTAACCCCTAACATGGGGAGTACCCTAACCCTAACCCCTAACCCTAACATGGGGAGTACCCTAACCCCTAACCCTAACATGGGGAGTACCCTAACCCTAACCCCTAACCCTTAACCCCTAACCCTTAACCCTAACCCTAACATGGGGAGTACCCTAACCCTAACATGGGAGTACCCTAACCCTAATCCCTAACCCTAACATGGGGAGTACCCTAACCCTAACATGGGGAGTACCCTAACCCTAACCTCTAACCCTAACATGGGGAGTACCCTAACCCCTAACCCTAACATGGGGAGTACCCTAACCCCTAACCCTAACATGGGGAGTACCCTAACCCTAACCCCTAACCCTAACATGGGGAGTACCCTAACCCCTAACCCTTAACCCCTAACCCTTAACCCTAACCCTAACATGGGGAGTACCCTAACCCCTAACATGGGGAGTACCCTAACCCTAATCCCTAACCCTAACATGGGGAGTACCCTAACCCTAACATGGGGAGTACCCTAACCCTAACCTCTAACCCTAACATGGGGAGTACCCTAACCCCTAAC